>NW_026887401.1:0-86557 GCF_032173495.1 Musca vetustissima
GTGTGAAAAATTACAAAATATTAATTATATAGCGTATATATTTTAGACCCGAGAAGTTTATAATATATCCAAGAGGAGAGGTTGGCCTTTAAATTGATACCAATTATATTGTGGTACGTACTCGGATGGGGGACTTACACGCACATATTTTCACGTGCTTACGTATTCAGATATTATTTAGTAAACCATTACCACACTGGAGGGCGGAAATATAGAGCTGATTGCTGATTGCCATGAGGTTCACCTATAATTTTCGACGATGATGATATAATAATTTTTGGATGAAGTGGACCGAAAACTTATTTTTTTGTGTTTTTTTATATTTATAAGCCGAACATCACAACGCAACCCACGGTGAAGGAAATCTAGACAAGTGATTAGCAGGGATGTACTGAATTTGTTGACCTCTAGTCGGTCAAGAGGGTGCAAATATCGCGAAATATTGCCTAAGCTCAGAATGTAGATCCACAGAAGAAGTTGTGTAGGGTATCTATATGGTCACGGTTATATTTTATCGAGAAATGTGCCTATACTACCCAAAAAACAAAAAAAAAAAAAAAAAAAAAAAACTGTAGGAGATACCATTATATGGGGGCTATCCTAAAAAGTGGAACAATGTTTGTAATGTTTGGTAGTGGGATTTGACACCCAATGATAATACAAAATACCACATTACAGTCAATTTGGAAAGAAGGATCCAAACTCCTCAGAATACGGACATTTAGAGGTACCGTTATCAGATTGTAGTTAATTCGTTTGAAAAGCGTGCCAATATTTCCCAAAAATTCGGAATCGATATTACCCATTTTAAATACCAAACATCCTAGGAGTAATTTCTCAAGTATTGCGAGCTTAATTCAACAAACAGTCAGGCATACCAAAATCGATGAACCTACCTAGACAATTTTTGATATTATTTATTTTTTCACCAATAATATGTCAATTTCAACCACCGAGCAAATACAGATAAAATCTTCAAAAGAACGAAAATGAGGCGGAACATGGACGAATGATGATTTTTTGTTGGAAAATCGTATATTTTCGAGCACAAAATAAAGCCGGAAAATAGGACTTCACCGATTAAATGTATGTAATGTTCATACGATAGCTAAGTAAAATTTGGAATCGATTGTACTAATAGTTTTTGAATTACATGTCCGCCAATTGTGTATGCGACTGGCTGACACCTGTCGCATACACAATCAATCGATTATAATTTCAAGAGTTGTTGAGATTCTCTTTTCTTGAGAAGTTGTAGGTTCATAATTATGATAAAATAGATTTTTTGAAACCTGAATAGGGGGGCTTCCCCTAATATACTCGCCATGGGCTTTCATCCCAATAAGTATTTTCCCACCATCCAGGTTCTGTTCTCAATTCAGTTCCATAGAGTAATTAGCCACAAAAGTCCCCAAATCGCTTAGGAAAAATATAACGTTATGTCATTGGACGAACATTTTTAAATAACCTCTATAAAATTATGCTGCGGAATAGAACACATTTGTTTACATAAAAACAGTCAGATTACAAACAAAAATATGTTTTTTTTTTATGAGAAAAAAATATGAAAAACACCATACACATGTGTTGTTGAAAACATAACCCTAAAATTTTACATGTATACCTGCATGTCATCACATTAGGCAAGGCAAGCATACAAGCGTTTGGAAATGGCAAAACAAACAAAAACTCTGTTTCCCATGTGTCATAGGAGTTAGTAATGAGATTTTTCGCCGAGTAAACAGAAAAATATGTTGTTTTTCATGGCAATAGAAATACTATTTTAAAATCCGCATTTTTCTTAGCAGGTATCAGTGAATATTCATTCATTTGTATTGAAAAATTCCTGTATAAATTCAAAGAAATTTCTTCACAATACATCATTCATCTCAGAGAGCACACAAAGGAAACATCACTTCATTGAATTATTTTGAAAAAACCGATATAAAAACCATCATCAGAATGGAATCGAAATCAATTAGCTACGTCATTTTCATGTACCGTGAACAACTGCGACAAAAGGAAACCATTTCACGTTTACAACGCACCAAATTATCACTGACGGATAAATTGATTAAAAAGACGGCACCGCAATTGGATCAATGCGGAGTGGAAGATGTGCTGGCATTCAATCAGGAGTTACTCTTCAAAAGGAAACTCAAACGTGAAATATTCGAAATGCGACAAACGAAACAGGTACAAGTCACAAAGTGCTTAACCAAGAAGTTGCGTTCCCAATCACGGTGGCATGAAGTCATATTACCCTAAAGAACGTAAAACGGAGAGTGGGAGTCTATTATTAAGTATTTATGAGCTCGAAGTATCTTCAATTAGAGTTAATCATTTGAAATGACACATTTTTATAAGTAATTATTTTAAGTTTTATATTGAAATAACAATAACAACAAATAATTAGTAAACTATGATTGAAATAAATAAAATGGTTTTTCTATTCTGAATATTTAGGACACTGTTTTTATCTAAAATATTTTTTTAAACAAACGTTTATTTATACAGTGAAAATGTTCATTATGTACTAGGGTGCCTCCCGAAATGAAATCATGTGTACAAGCCTGTTAACGAGAGGCCCCATATATATATATATATATATATATATATATTGATCAGAACAAAATTCTATTTCCACCTGTTGAAGTCAGGAAATGGTCGCAATATTGAAGCTTTGATCTTTAAAATTTTCCATCCATGTTATTGTGGTTTAAGGAGGTGAATAACATCTCTGTAGAAAAAGTTTAAAACATGTCCATGGTTTGACATATAAAACCACGTTCAGTTCTATGTATTTTAATGGTCATAGGCTGTGTCGACCGATGTTAATAATTTACAATAGGAATTTTCATGATTTTCTTTGGTCTGGTAAATGAATACCAATGCATTTTAAAGTTTGTAACATTACACATATATAATTGAAGATTACAATTAAATAAAAAAAAGTAAATTAAATTTTTTGACACCGAGAATGTGCGTATCGTATACAAAGTTCGGTCCATTGGAATTTATGGACATCTGGGAACAAACAACGGCCAATTTTTATACCCTCCACCATAGTATGGAGGGTATATTAATTTTGTTTTTCCGTTTGTAACTCATCGAAATAATCATTTCCGACCCTATATAGTATATATATTATATATATTCTTGATCAGCGTAAAATTCTATGATGATATAGCCATGTCGGTCTGTCTGTCTGTTGTAATCACTCTAGCGTCTAAACGAATTGAGATAGATCGCCAAAATTTTGCATAGAGTCGTCTTTTGTCTGCAGGCAGGTCAAGTTCGAAGATGGGCTTTATCGGTCCACGTTTAGGCATAGCTCCTATATAAGGGTACCCCACAATTTTCAGTATTTTGAGGTTATTGAGCGCGTTTTTCAATTGAATTCCCTGAAATTTGGTACATTGAGTTATTATTGGGTAGCAAATCTCACCACTAAAAATTATAAATATGGGTCCATATTTTCGGGTAGCCCCCATATAAGGGTACCACCATATTTCCAGTTTTTGGGGGGTTTTGACCGGATTTTTTCACCGAATTGGCTGTAATTTAGTAATGTGATTTCTTATTGGGTAGCAAATCTCTCCATAAAAAATTATAAATATAGATCAATTTTTTCGGGTAGCCCACATATAAGTACAAAACACATATAGTACAAAATGAACGAATTCGCTGTTTCAAACAAAAATTTACTGTAAAAAAATTTATTTCTGGGGGGCCGCCCCCCTGCGTACGTCCCTGCTGTAAATATATCTATGGTGGAGAGTATCCAAAGTTCGGCCCGGCCGAACTTAACGCTTTTTCACTTGTTCTGTTTTTAATTGTCAGTATTGGACCAATACATAGAACTGCAAGGGATTCTCATATGTCAAAACATGAACATATTTAGTCTGTTCCCGTAGAGCAAGAATCTACTAGATTTTACTATTTTCTTCGATATCATAAAGGAAATTTCGTTATCGTTGGAAAAAATAGTAGATTCTAGCAGTACGGGAACATACCATTCATAAACTTGTCTTGTTATTTGATACTTCGTTTTATTTGAGGATAATTTACAATAACACAGCTTTCATATGGATGTCCCGACGGATGTTATGTGTATTTTAAATACACACCTTATGCTACGATCTTGGTGCGTCCGAAGACGTTATAGATTGCTACATGGATGCTTATGAGTTCGAAACATAACATCGATCGGCTGTGTGTGTCTACGAATTGGAGCCAAAAATCTCTACCAAGCAAATGATCACCTATTTCATCGACAGAAATGGTCATGTCTTAAGTCGGAGAAATTCAAAAAGCCAATATGAGAAGACGAATGATGACCCTCCTGGACTATGTGAGTACTCTAATATTGGTTCAAACCATTTTTGACGGGAATAAAAATAAAACCACCGTTTAGATCATCTGGGGTGAATTGTTTATACCTTACACCATGTTGTGAAGGTACTATAGCTTTGTGTGGCCACCGCAAAATATTGGTCAAAAACCCAACTTTTAGTATACCGATCTAGACTAGCTGAGTCGATCTAGACATGTGTGGCCATGCATCCGTCTGTCTAATATAATTATACCCTACACAACAATGTTGTCAGGGTATTATAGCTTTGTGCAGCCCCAAAAGTTTGTTACGCCTCGAAATATTGGTGCTAGGCCCACCTTTAAGTATATCGATCGTCATATCTCGACAAATGAGTCGATCTAGACATGTGTGTCCGTCCGTCTGTCCATTATAATTTGTAAACACGATACAAGCCACAGTTATGGACCAATCTT
Organism: Musca vetustissima; assembly: GCF_032173495.1. Lineage (NCBI taxonomy): Eukaryota > Metazoa > Arthropoda > Insecta > Diptera > Muscidae > Musca > Musca vetustissima. The sequence goes on from NW_026887401.1 coordinate 4,792, forward strand.
CACGAAATTTTGCATGTAGGATGGGTTCTGGCCAATGAAGACCACTATAGTTATTGAAAAAGATCGGTTAATATTTTGGGTATGAAATGGACCAATAACTAAATTTTTGTCTGATTTTCTGGTCGCTATAGAGGCCGCAATTATGGCCCAAACATTACGAATTTTGACACGGAGAATGGGATCGGGCCAAAGAAATGGATGCATGCCTGTTTGATGATCAGATACGAATATTGGGACCGAAAACATAATTTTTATGTTTTTTTCCGAGTAGATCTGTAGGCCAAAATTGAAAGCCGAACATCACAACACAACCCACGGTGAAGGAAATCTGGACAAGCAATTAAAAGGGATCTACTGGATATTAGTAATATAGGCTGACCTCTAGCCTATATTACTATAGGCTAGATTTACTAAATTTACATGAAATCGGACGAAACTATATATGGGGGCTATATCTAAAGCTGGACCGATTTTCTTGAAACTTGGCAGACATCACTCTAGGCTTAATTCAGTACGTAATGCCAAATTTCGTGCAAATCGAAAGATATATAGGGACTTTGGTGCACCAAGCTATATCTAAATCTGGACCGATTTTCACGAAATTTGGCTGTCATCATTCTAGCCTCAATTCAGTACGTTATGCCAAATTTCGTGCAAATCAAAAGATATATAGGGTTTTTTGGGCACCATTTACATGAAATCGGACGAAACTATATATGGGAGCTATATCTAAATCTGGACCGATTTTGGCAGACATCATTCTAGACCTAAATGATTAGGCTGCACCAAATTTCGTGCAAATCGAAAGATATATAGGGACCGTTTACATTAAATCGGTTAAATATATATATGGGAGCTATATCTAAATCTGAACCGATTTTTCCCAATTTCAATAGGGTTCGTCCTTGGGCCGAATAAGTGACCTATGCCAAATTTCATCCAATTCGGATCATAAATGCGACCTGTTCTTTGTTTACAATTTAACATGGATAGACAGACAGACGGACGGACGGACATGCATAAATCGACTTAGAAAGTTTTTCTATGCATATTCTCAAAAGGAACCATGTGTCTATCTCGTTTCCTTCTGCCTGTTACAAACATATGCACAAAGACATAATACCCTGTACCACAGTGTGGTGAAGGGTATAAAAAGAACAACATGAAAATTAGAAATGAAAATTAGCCGCCAACATGTTCATATGAACATTTTAAATATATATTGAAATGTGTCGGAAGAATTTGAAAGTTAAATTGATAATAAGGGACTTGTGGCGCCTAATGCCCGCAGTGCCAAAAAAATGTAAATCGAAATTCATACATAAAAAGTGGCGCCCAACGTGATAAGTTCATATAAACAATTAACATACTTTTCGAGACATTTTAGATGCAACCTAAAGATCGATTGATGAGAAATGAGTTATGGCGCCCAACGCATTTATATTGTTTTTCACTTTTACGATATTTGGTCAATATTGAATAGAACTGTTCTACCGATTGGTTTCTAAATAGAAGGAAAACATAAGACCTGCAAATATTCGTGGATTGTTAAAATAATATGTTTTGAAGCTCTGAACATGTCCTTAATTTTGAAAGAATTATTATTGTGGATATTTTTAAGGAGAAGAAAGATCCGTCTTAGAATACCAGTAGTATTTAAACATTTTCCAGGGTTCCACAATGATTGAAATACTTAATAAATTTGTTCCTAGGTTACCAAAAAGATTGGAAGGATTTTACATTTAAGAAAATTATCCCTGTGTCACGCATGACTTGAAATAATTACAGAATTTTTTCCAGGTTTCGTAACTCTTGGATATTTTGTTCATAGGCATAGATTTTTTAAAGATTTTTATTCGATGGTCATACAAGGCTTTGAAAATTTAACGATTTTTTTACAAAGACCTTCCAGGGTCCCCTAAGGCTAAAAATATTTAAAAATACTTCTTCGAGGTTTCATGAGACAAGGAAAATTTCAATCAATTTGTGGCCAGAGTCCCACAAGGCTAAATATTTTTTTCATTTTTTTTTCAAATTTTTGTGTAAAATGAAAAAAAAAAATAATTTTTAAGGCCTAAATGTTCAACTCGGGGAAAAATATTTCCAAAATATGCCAAGCTAAGCCATAGTAGTTGTCGATATCTAATCGGTCAATAGGGTGCAAAAATCGCGAAATATTGCCTAGGCACTGAATATAGATCCGCAGAATGTTGGTGATGCGTGGTAGTTGTGTAGGGTATCATATGATCGTCTCAGTCCGACTATACTGCGTCGCTCACATTTTTATTTAATTTGAACCTATAACTTCTCATGAATATTTGCTTGAAATTGCAAATGAAAATCTCAACAACTGTTGAATATACAGTCGATTTTTTGAACGCATTTTAAACATATATGCACATAATTTGAAAGCCAAAAATTTCAAATAAATTGTCGCCTTTTTAACGAAAAAACATACATGTCACCTTTCTTACATATTAGAGAGTATATCCGCAAAGTAAAATGACAGCGCTGATTGAGCTTTCCCTCCTCAAAATGTGTAAAACACCACAAAACCAACAGACAGCGTAAGTAGGTTATGTTATCCTCAAGGATATGTGTATACTCGCGGAAATAAAACACGAATTCGTATGTATAAGGTACATATACATATACCCGACGGCAATACAAATAAAATCGGTTATTTTTTATTACGTTTAAGGAGGTCAATTAACACAACCGTAAAACGATTCGAATTTAAATTGCCTTTGAGCAAACGAAATTCAACGATAGCAAACGAATTTAATCAATAAATGAATTTTAAATAGGCCACAACAGTATGCACTTTATTCATCTTCCAATTCAGTGGCTATGAAATTAATTTATTTTATTCCTTATTTTATTTAATTTCTTTTTGGGAACCTTTTCTTTAAATTTGCACTTTCAACCACTTGCTGATTTTTTTCCTTGGGTATTTGTTTTCATTTCCTCTTTTTCTATTACAATTTGTTATCTTCCTTCCTTCTTTTTTTGGATATGTATTATTCTTTCATTTATTATTTTTTTTTCTTCTTCTTCCATACACCCACTTAATTCACTTTTTTCCACTTTCCGTTTTCTAGACCGCCGTATGACCTCCGTTAGACGACTAAATGTTAGTAAGCTAAAATTTTTCACTCACTAATCCACCGAAAAAAGAGAGAAAACGAACGAGAGAGAGAGAGGGCTCCACTTAGTGCGATTTTTATTTAGTTGGGGCTCATTTCGCTAACGTTGTTATTGTTGTTGTTATTTTTCTTCTTCTCCATATGCGTGAGACAGAAAATTACCGTAGTGGTGCTGTCATTATTACTAAATAGTATCCACAAACTAATACACTCTTACATTTTCACACATCTACAGTTGTAGTGTGTCGACAAACTAACTTACTAACTAAATAAGTAAGTAATCATAAGAACAGTAATGATTTGCTAGTTACTGCTGTTGTTGCCTTGTTGTTGTTGTTGCTGTGTATTTTCATTCATCCATTCATGATTGCTTTGCTTTTATTCCGTTTTGTTTCTATTATCAGCTGTTCCGTGCAATTTTCTGGGTCAGTGGTTTTACGTCTAGAGTCCTTCTTGGCTGGGTGCTGTGTTTCAGTCTGTGACATTTAAAATGCAAGGACGTTTAGTTCTGTGTATGTGTGAGTGTGTGTGTGGACTAATACAAATGGATACTTGTGGCGCCTTTGTCGGTCTTAAAATAAGTTTAAATGCTTGTGAGACTAAGCACCTCATAAAATAATAAGGCGTGTGTCTCGCAACTATGTATATGGCAGTGAAAACAACAAAATAATTGAGTAATAAAGCACATTGACGAACATTAGACATGCTACACCACCCAGTAGCAAGATAAAATGCAAAAGGGCTAGAATGTTGAAATATTGCAAATTGAATATATAATAATTTGCAAATAATAGCAGTAATTTGGAATTCCGGGTTCATGGTGAGTAAAAAATCCTCTTTGTCGAAAATTGACAATATATATATATATATATAGGTTTTTGGAAATTTGACCCATAAGTGTATGAAGAGTACTAAACATTACTAAATTTAGTTCTAATTGTATATATATTGAACATATATCGCCAGAATCTTAAAATTTTACATGGAATACCGGTTGGAAAGAGGTGTTGATATGTTTTCAGAAATTCGTACTTATGTGTATGAATTGTACTAAATTTGGTACTATTTGAATTTAGTTGAGCGTATAGAGATGAAATCCTGAAAATAGGAATTAGGATTACTATTGGAATACAGGATAGAGGTATTTTTAACCAGTGAGCGGAGCAGTATAGTCGGACGATGCCGACCATATGATACCCTACACAACTTCCACGAAAATCTAACTTTCTGTGGTTATATATTCTGAGCATGGACAATATTTCGCTATATTTACACCCTCTTGACCGACTAGAGGTCAACAAATATTACTAATATTCAGTAAATCCCTTCTAATTACTTGTCCAGATTCCCTTCACGGTGGGTTGTGTTATGATGTTCGACTTTCAATTGTGGACTATATATGGACTAGAAAAAACACAAAAAATATCCCAATATTATTATCTGATCATCACCGAAAATTATAGGCGTTATCCTTGACCATTCCTGGATCCTCATGGAAATTTTCAAAGCGATCCGCGCTGTATTTCCGCCTCCATTGTGGTAATGTGTTACTAAATAATATCTGAGTACGTAAGCACCTGTAAATATTTAAATGAAACTCCCGCATCCGAGTACATACGACAATATAATTGGTATCAATTTAAAGGTCAACTACTCCTCTTGGATATACTATCAACTTCTCGGCTCTATGCCATTCAGGAGTAAATATATACGCTATAGAATACAGATTTTGTCATTTTTCCCACAAAAGTTAGGGTCCATTTGACCCGCTAAATATTGATCGATCAAAACAGGCATGCTTATTCTTTGGCCCAATCCCCTTCACCATGTAGAAATTCGCGGTGTTTGGGCCATAATTGCGGCCTCTAGAGCTACCAGAAAATCAGACAAAAATTTAGTTTTTGGTCCATTTCATCCCTTAAATATTAACCGATCTTTACCAAAAACAATAGGGGTCTTCATTGGGCAGAACCCATCCTACATGCAAAATTTCGTGAAGATTGGTCCATAACTGCGGCCTGTATCGTGTTTACAAATTAAAATGGACACACATGTCTAGATCGACATGACACACATGTCTAGATCGACATGACACACATGTCTAGATCGACTCAGCTAGTCGAGATATGACGATCGGTATACTTAAAGGTGGGTCTAGGACCAATATTTCGCGACGTTACAAACTCTTGGGGCTGCACAAAGCAATAATACCCTGAAAACATAGTTGTGTAGGGTATAAAAATTCGTGCTTATTTGTATGTACCAAATGGTACAAAATTTGGTTAATGTTACAAGTTTGATTTAGGTGAACAGAAAAAGCTGGAGTCATGATTGAGGTACTTTAAGAATTTCTTACTTATGGGTACAAATAATACTAAATGTAGTACAATTTGGATTTTGGAACGGATAGAGCTGAAATTTGCAATTAAGATTAATGTTGAGGATTGAGCAATATATACAGCTTTGTAAATTTGTATTTATGTGTACGAAAAGTACTAAACGGCACTAGATTTGGTAAGTATTAAATGGTACTAACTATAGTATAATTTGAAATCCTTAAATATGGTATTACAATTACTGTTGAAGTGTACGGTTGAGTTAGTTTTGCAAATTCGTACTTATGGGTGCGAAAAGTACTAAATTTACTAAATATGTTACAAATTGAATTTGTGTTTGGTGATAGTATAGAGTTGGAATCCTGAATTTTGGAGTTAGAGTGTAGCATTAAGGTCATTATACCCTACATAACAATGTTGTCTGGGTATTATAGCTTTGTGCAGCTCCAAGAGTTTGTAACGCCGCGAAATACCGATCGTCATATCTCGACTAGCTGAGTCGATCTAGATATCTATGTCCGTCCGTCTGTCCATCTGTCCATTATAATTTGTAAACACGATACTGGCCACAATTATGGACCAGTCTTTACGAAATTTTGCATGTAGGATGGGTTCTGGCCAATGAAGACCCCTATTGTTTTTGGTAAAGATCGGTTAATATTTATATTAATACTTAATTTTTGTCAGTTTTTCTGTTCGCTCCAGAGGCCGCAATTATGACCCAATCATCCCGAATTTTTACATGGAGAAGAGGGTTGGGCCAAAGAATAAGCATGCCTATTTTGATAAGGATTGGTCGATATTTAGCGGGTCAAATGGACTCTGACTTTTGTGTGAAAAATGACAAAATTTATATCCTATAGCGTATATATTTACTCCTGTTGGACATAGAGCCGAGAAGTTAAATGTATACATAGGGTGGAAATATAGCGCTGATCGATTTGAAATATTCCATGAGGGCAACGCCTATAATTTTGGGTGATGAACAGATAATAATTTTGGGATGAAGTGGACCGAAAACTTTTTTTATGTTTTTTTTTTCGGTTCGATCTATAGGCTACAATTATAACAAGTAATTAGAAGGGCTGTACAGAATATTGGTAATATTCGGAAAAAATATGCGTGTAAGGATAATGTGCTGTTGACCTCTAATCGTGTAAGAGGATGCAACTATCACGAAATATTACCCAGGCTCGGAATAAAAAAATCCGCAGAAAGATAGAGTTCTGTGGTAGTTGTGTAGGGTATCGTATGGTCCGCCCCGTCCGACTATACTGCTCCGCTCACTGGTTTTACATCTAATATAGTGTTTATTACCATTTAGTACTCTTCATATTATTACAACAAATTATATAGTATTCACGATTTCCATTCGGTAATATAATATATATTCAGTAAATATAATTTTAATCCTCCGAGAATCTGGTTACTTTTCAAAAAAAAGACCTTAATAAAAGGTTAAAAAAATCAGCAGAACTGGTGTGCATGAAAAATTCTTTAAATCGGTGTTCCGAATTACAGATACACATGTGGGAAAACTGGGGCGGAAACTTCAACACACCGAACATTAAAAGGGACATTTGTATGTTTAAAACTACCAATATCCCGGAATGTCAAATCATAGCCACTACAATAGAAAAATTCTGCTAAAACCTTCAAAATACTGGCAGAATCTTATATACCAAATTACATCCGCATCGATGGGTACCTTTCTAGGTGACGTATACATTAAACGTAAACGGATATTGATAATTTTTGGTAAGAAGATTTGACAACCCGCGAAAAAAAATTAAATCAAATAAAAGTCAATTCGATTCAAAAACGTACACAAGGCCCCAAAATACCGAACCATAATATGGATGTACCATTGTATGGAGATTTCAAAGGACATACTTCCCAAATACCGCAAACATGACATTTAGTGGATCAATATTGCGATATCCACAGAGGGACAGAATTTTATTCTAATCATACAATATGGGCAATCGGGATGTTGTAAACTGAATGACAAATATATAGGTATTTTAATTGTTCCAAACTTTTTTCCTGAATTATAGAGGTACATATTTTTCATAAGTTCTTTTTGCTGTATTTTCTTTTAAAGTTTTCAGTGGAAATCTTCATTCGTCTTCATGTCAGCGCTAATCTATCTTTTTATTATTCCGCTCAAAATCTCTCTCTCTCTCTGTCTCGCATGTTCAACACTTAATCACAATTTCATTCTCTTGTTGTTGTTGTTATTGTAGTTCCAATTGTTATTATTATTGCATTTGGGCTTTGCAGCATGTGACACTTGTCTGGACTTTAGGTCACAGCGGCTTAGTCAACAGCATTTAACGGTAATAGGCGTCAATTGTTAAATTATACAAAATGCCGGCCATAGTTTTTCGTTGTTGTTGTCTCGTCGTTGTTGTTGATTTTGTTGTTTTTTATTAGTTGCTAACGAAGTTCTGTCATCGCTGGTAATTGTACAGATGATTTTGGTTGTTATTGTTGCTGTAGTCATTTTGTGACTGTTACGCTCTATTATATTGTCATAAACGTAGAGATGAATACACGCTACTATAGAGAGTTTCTAGGAAATGTTTTTTTTTTTTGTAATTTTAATGAAATTACTTTATTAAAGCTATTTAATGATGTCCATTAGAAAAGGAAACTAAAATACGAATATAGAAGATAAGAAAGTCGATGGAACTGTCGATATCATTTATATTGTATTTATCTTTTAGATAAATTGGGTGTAGTTGTTATTAGATATGTTTGCGATTAATCGGTTTCCTGATGTCATTTTCAAGGGAATACAGTTAATTGATGGAGGCTTTAAATTTAACCAGTAAGGAAAGTAGTAAAATCGGACGGTGCCGACTATATGATACCCTTCACCACTATGGGTATATTAAACAGAACTATTACATGAAATTGGATGAAATAAAATATGTGATATTTATCTAAATGTGAATCGACCTAGATCTATACATAAACATGTCTTTCGTTTGTTACAATCGGACAAAAGTATGTAAATCAACTTCAAACTAATATCAATAGGTCATTCGTTGGGCTATGTCTGTACTTCTAGAAAACGCAACTACATTATTCTATTCTCGGTTTTATACGTTGCCCAAAATGTAATATGACTAACATTAGGAGTTTGATGCCCAATTTACTTAACGAAACGGACGAAAATGTATATGGAAGCTATATCCAAATATGAACCGAATTCAACGAAACTTGTCACAGGTTATGTTATACTAATTTCAGTACGTTTTGTTCCTATCAGTCATATATTGGTTCCTTGGTGCGTCAATTCTTTAAAATCAATCTATAATATAAGGGAGGTATATATATATATATCTGAACCGATTTTCACGAAGCTCAGCACACATCATTCCAGCATCAATTCAGTACGCTATGCCAAATTTCGTGCAAATCGAAAGATATATGGAGACTTTGGTGCACCATTTGCATCAAATCGGACGAAAATATATGGGAGCTATATCTAAAGCTGGACCGATTTTCACGAAAGTTAGCACAGATCATTCTAGGCTTAATTCAATACGCTGTGCTAAATTTCGTGCAAATCGAAAGATATATAGGGACTTTGGTACACCATTTACATGAAATCGGACGAAACTATATATGGGGGCTATATCTAAATCTGGACCGATTTTCTCGAAACTTGACAGACATTCCTCTAGGCTCAATTCAGTACGTTATGCCAAATTTCGTGCAAATCGAAAGATATATTGGGAATTTGGTGCACCATTTGCATGAAATCGGACGAAACTATATATGGGAGCTATATTTAAATCTGAACCGATTTTCACGAAAGTTAGCACAGATCATTCTAGACTTCATTCAATACGCTGTGCCAAATTTCGTGCAAATCGAAAGATAGTTAGAGACATTGGTGCACCATTTACCTTAAATCGGACGAAAACATATATTGGAGCTATATATAAATCTGAACCGATTTTCGTGAAACTTAGCACACATCCTTCTAGGCTTAGTTCAGTACGCTGTGCCAAATTTCGTGCAAATCGAAAGATATTTAGGGACATTGGTGCACCATTTACCAAAAATTGGGCGAAAATATATATGGGAGCTATATCTAAATCAGAATCGATCTTTCCCAATTTCAATAGGGTTCGAACCGATTTTCACGAAAGTTAGCACATATCATTCTAGGCTTAATTCAATACGCTGTGCCAAATTTCGTTCAAATCGAAAGATATTTAGGGACATTGGTGCACCATTTACCTTAAATCGGACGAAAATATATATTGGAACTAGATATAAATCTGAACCGATTTTCATGAAACTTCGCACACATCCGTCTAGTTCAGTACGCTGTGCTAAATTTCGTGCACATCGAAAGATATTTAGGGACTTTGTCTATCTCGTTTCCTTTTTCCTGTTACAAACATATGCACAAAGACATTTACATTAAATCGGACGAAAAGGCATCCTATAGCGAGCTGGAAAAGGCCCTCTGAGGGCCCTCCTATAGATTGTCTGAAAGGAAGTCTATCCTTATGAAAAGGGGTCAATCGATATAGACAGAAATTTAAATGGTATTTTGAGGATGTTAGTCGCATTTTCCAATCTAAAAGGTTGTAGTTTGGAGTTTTCAGGTTTTGAATGTGGACAGAAATTATCATTGTAGGTTCATGTTTTGCCATAGTCCTCATATAAATGTGCCGCCCAATTTTCGATGTTTTGCCGCATTTTCCAACCCCAAAAAACTCTATTTTGGAGTATTGGATATGCCCAGAAAATTACCATTTTCGACATATTTTTTTTACATAGGTCAAGCCCAATTATGGATATTTTGAGGCTTGTAGCCGCATTTTCCAACCGAGGGGCTGTAATTTTAGAATTCCAATTTCTTTGCAAAGAATATATATCTACCCAGAAATTATCCTATATAGGTCAATGGGTGTAAATACATACACATTGATATCAGAAGAAAACGAATTACCAAATACAAAGGTTGGAAACTTATATAAGGATGGACCTTGAAGGCACAGGAAATGACGTGTAAACTTTGTATGGGGGCTATGTAGTAATATAGAGTTATATTACTAATATGTAGTAATATAACTCTTAACTCTTACTATGTTGAAACTACTAACCGACTTTTTATAGTAAATTTGAATGTACACCTCCAGGCTATACGTTTTCAATTGGCGGATTTTATTATGCGAAAGGCGTTAATTGTTTTCCACGTTTTTTTAATTTCACCTAACACTTTGAAAAGAAGACAAAAAATGCAACAACAATTACCATTGCCACATCTGTTTCACTGAAATATGCATGCACGTGATCGACAATTGACATTGTCAAATGGCCCCGACAATCATCTGCTAAGCATCATTTAGTGGCTGTTAATTGCATTAAAACGAAGTTGTCGCACCACGGGCATAGGACACCTGTTTCACCTCAAATAGGCTAATGAGTGAAATGTCTATAGTGGAGTCCGAACAAATGAAATTTGGCAAGTTAGATGGTATTTGAAACCCCTGCACATCTCATCCTCGACTCGTGCATCAGACAGTCATCAGCTGCAGCCTGACAATGCCTAACCAGTGTTAATTACAACTTAGCCGAATAATACTTGTTGCTATTTACCAGCAATTTAAGTTAACAACTATCAGAGTTTGTTATCTCTGTATGTGTGTGTGAGTGTTGGACGCCATCCGTATTAGCCAACCATGGAATGGGTCTGTTTGCCAAGTGCTGCTTGTTGCACGAGCACTTCTAAGCCAAGTGTGTGGCTGGTTGTGACCATTGTTGGGAGTCATTAGAAGGTGTTGCACTTGACAAGTACATTGATTACCATCATTAACAACAAATCCACTCAAGAAAGCCACTTGTTTTGGCCCAATCTTTATCGATAAGTACTAACGACAATAACCACCTCTCTCCCACTTTCAACCCCTTTTACGTGGCGCGTTATGCGCCATAATAAAGAATTTGATTTTAACAATGCCATTGCATTGTTCAAACACTCTTGCGCACACACACACACCCACTCATACACTCACATATGAATGGCAATAAATTACCAAAGTTATAAATTCAGTTTGATTGATTGAGTAGTAAATCAAAAGTCTACCATTACCCCACCCTAATAAATTACACTTGCCTAGATTGCTGTTCGATGAACTAACTGTGGTGTGTGTGTCTGTGTTAACTGAATCGGGAGCGTTGATGGTTTTAATACATTTTCAATTGACAATAAATATCAACAACTGGCGGTGTGAATTTTTTTATGCTGTGGCTTTGCAGCAGTTCTAAATGGTAAATGGTGTTATTTAAGCAATTAATCTATTAAATAATTGTGAAGAGTTGTTGTATGACCTTAACCCTGAATGCAGAGCAAATGGAAATGCATTTAGGTGTGAAAACGAAGGAAATGGACACACATAAAAATATGGAGGTATGTGTAGGAAAAACGATAGCGACTAAAGAAATATAGGACGATTTAAAATTGATAAAAGTTGTAAAGAATGATATCGTTAAGTTCGGAAGGACCGATCTTTTGCATACCCTTAATATATTCAAAATATTTAAAATATATCGAACATTTTTTGTGCGGGCTTTGACATGGCACATTGATACCAGGAGAAACGAATTACAAACCAAAAGGGAGAAAGGTGGAAAAATTAGATAAGGATGGACCATGAAGGTACCGGACATGGCGTGTGAACTTCGAAAGGGAGCTATGTAGTAATATGGACATATATAGGAATTATTCTAGGAATACGTCGCATATATGCTAAATTACAATCACGTTAATAATTCTAAAATAGAGTCACTTCGGTTGAAATATAGGACCATCGAAATAACTATGCAGGGGTTGGATATACGAACACATCATATGAAATTGAACATGACGTGCTCAACATCCCTAAAATGCCGAAATATGGAGCTTGCCCCAATACTTGGACCAGTATTTATAATTCTTTTTTTTTTGAATATTTTCTGCCGTAAGAGAATCTAAAATATGAAATTATAGAAACCCTTAAACTCGTCTATGGATATACTTCACTTCAGACCGTCTATTTATAGACTCCACTTCAGCTTCAGTCTTTGTAAAGATTCCCCTTCAGTTCGTCTATGGGTAGACTCTACTTCAGCTCGTCTATTGATAGACTCCTCTTCAGTTCGTCTATGGATAGACTCCACATCAGTTCGTCTATGGATAGACTCTCCTTCAGCTCGTCTATGGATAGACTCTCCTTCAGCTCGTCTATGGATAGAATCCCCTTCAGCTCGTCTATGGATAGACTCCACTTCAGCTCGTCTATGGATAGACTCCACTTCAGCTCGTCTATGGATGGACTCCCCTTCAGCTCGTCTATGGATAGGCTCCCCATCAACTCGTCTAAGGATAGACTCCCCTTTAACTCGTCTATGGATAGACTTCACTTCAGATCGTCTATGGATAGACTCCACTTCAGCTCGTCTATGGATAGCCTCCACTTCAGCTCATCGATGGATAGACTCCACTTCAGATAGATTTCCCTTCAGCTCGTCTATGGTTAGACTTCCTTTTAACTCGTCTATGTAAAGACTCCCCTTCAGTTCTTCTATGGGCAGACTCACTTCAGCTCGTCTATTGATAGACTCCCCTTCATCAGTTGGTTAGACTCGACATCAGTTCGTCTGTGGATAGACTCCTCTTCAGTTCGTCTATGGATAGACTCCTCTTCAGTTCGTCTATGGATAGACTCCTCTTCAGTTCGTCTATGGATAGACTCCTCTTCAGCTCGTCTATGTATAGACTGCCCTTCAGTTCGTCTATGGATAGACTGCCCTTCAGTTCGTCTAAGGATAGACTCCACTTCAGTTCGTTATGGATAGACTCCACTTCAGCTCGTCTATGGATAGCCTCCACTTCAGCTCGTCTATGGATAGACTCCACTACAGTTCGTTATGGATATATTTCCCTTCAGCTCGTCTATGGTTAGACTTCTCTTCAACTCGTCAATGTAAAGTCTTCCCTTCAGCTCGTCTATGGATGGACTTCCCTTCAGCTCGTCTATGGATATATCGATAGACTCAATTCCATTTCGTCTATATCGATAGACCAATTTTCAGGCTTGTCTATATCGATTGACTTCACATATCTGAATATAACAAAAGACAAGTGTGACGTTAATTGAAAATCAACACACCATAAAAGGAGTAATAAAACTTCAACACACCCATTGACGCAACCGATAAATGTGACCTTTATGCATTCTTAGTTTCCGATATAATTCTCATTCACTTCAGATCGTAAACTGAATAATTTTCCATTCCTATAAAACCTGTGAAGACTTTTATTCTTTATAGGCCTTTAGACACATATTATACATTATTTTATTTTAGTGTGAGCCCAATGTATTGCTTCTATTGTCGAGCTCTGCATTTAAGTTCTTGAAATTGACCTTCATAATTTATTTTCAATATCGATTTTTAGAATCTTGTGTACATTTTATTTCTCCTTTATTTAACACAAAATGTTTATTTGATTATAAAACTAAAACAATTGTTTATCATTTGTTTAAACATATGATAATTTATTTAATTTATGGATTAGAAGTGAACACACCTTAGTACGAGTCTGCAACACCAACCACCAGGCAATCAAGCCTCCACCAACGTAATAACAACCAAACCTTATCGTTTCGCTTTCATTATCTAGATCACAAATAAAGTCTTGAGCAAACATAAGTATGTCGAAAATTTAATTTAGTGTGTGATTAAAGTTTAACTGAGATTTACTTGTATAGGAAACACCAGCGCCAGTGCCACCGCCAACAGGCTTGCTCCACCACGTATTTAGATAATTGGGTCAAGAATTATTGCCAAGAAGAAAAAAAGACTCAAGTGGTAACGAACGAATCTTAGTAGATTTGTGCCGAGAGTGTTGACATGTTAGAGGTAAATGGGAGCACAAGTTAATTTAATATGTTTTTCTTAATCACGTGCTAGATATATTCACACGCCTGATATCCACATTCGTGTACTTAGCTTAGTTGGGGGAGGGGAAGTACATACAGAGTGGAATTTTTGCATTTATTTCAATTAGGTTTTTTGTAGTGATAATTGTGCAACGGCGTCGTGTTTGTCTTAGGTGTTAATAATCGGTTTAATTTTTGTTTTTGTGTGAGCTGTTTTTTTTTCATTTCGTTTCAATCACGTGCTGTATTCAATTACAAATGTTTCAATTAGCAAAAACATTAATTATTTCAGTGAATTTATGTGGATATTCACCATGTGCCGTTAAAGTGAAGAATAGAGAATTTTAATATTAATTTATCATTCGCTGTTTTCGCTGTTTTTTTATACACTCCGCTTTATGACTAATGCGGGAGGGTATATACGCAAAAAATGTGACTCATCGAAATGTTGATGTTGGACCCTATATATCCTGAGACCAAAGCCGTTTCTGATAATCGATTAACAAATGTCCGTCCAACCGTCAGGCTGGCTGATGCGCACCAAGTTTAAGTTAAAATATGAGAAATGCTGGTATTTTATAATATGTATTTTATAGTATTATGCGAACGGACGGATTTGAACCAAACTTTGTACAGCAGATTATCTTTACTAAACATAGATCAAGTGCAAATATGGAACTCACTCCTACTGGTACCTCCCTATATTTTTAATCCAGTATAAAACGAATGGAATGTTTGATTTGATACAAATTTTGTTCATAGTAATTTTATTAATTTTATTTTTTTAGTATATTAATTTTATTTTTCCGTTTGTAGCTCATCCAAATAATCATTTCCGACCCTATAAAGTATATATATTCTTGATCAGCGTAAAATTATATGACGATATAGCCATGTCCGTATGTCTGTCTGTTGTAATCACTCTAGCGTCTAAACGAATTTAGATAGATCGCCAAAAATTTGCATAGAGGCGTGTTTTGTCTGCAGGCAGGTCAAGTTCGAAGATGGGCTACATCGGTCCACGTTTAGGCATAGCTCCCATATAAGGGTACCCTCAATTTTCGGTATTTTGATGTTCTTGAGCGCGTTTTTCAAATGAATTCGCTGAAATTTGGTACATTGATTTCTTATTGGGTTGCAAATCTCTCCACTAAAAATTAAAAATATGGGTCCATATTTTCGGATAGCCCCCATATAAGGGTACCACTAATTTTTGGGTACCCGGTATTTTGGGGGGTTTGATCGCATTTTTCGACCGAATTCGCTGAAATTCGGTTCTTTGAGTTCTTATTCGGTAACAAATCTCTCCACAAAAAATTATAAATATAGGTCAATTTTTTCGGGTAGCCCCCATATAAGTGTACCCCCCAATTTTCGGTATTTTAGGGTTCTTGGGCGCGGTTTCAACCAAATTCAATGGAATTTGGGTAATATTAGGTACAAAATTTTCCCACGAAAAATTATAAACATAGGTCCACTTTTTCTGGTAGCCCCCATATAAGGGTACCTCCCAATTTCCAGTTTTTGGGGGGTTTAGACCGGATTTTTTCACCGAATTGGCAGTAATTCAGTAATTTAATTTCTAATTGGGTAGCAAATTTGGTTTAAAGAAACATAGGGTCTATGACCAACATTAAAAACCATAATCCGTTTGTAGAAATGTCGGTGTAGGTACACTTTTTGGTATGTTCCCTATATTTTTTTATTGCAAGTACCTGTCATTATATATCTGGGGTGGAGGGTATCCACTCGTTCTAGTATCTCCCCCCGAAACGGGTGAAATTTTAGAAAATTTGTTATTTGTATAAAGCGAACGAGATATGTTGCAAATCTCCACATTTTGCACACCGTAAACCTTTTACCTAGCCTACATCGAATCCGATAATGGAACACATTGGTCTACTCTTATTGATGCGTGGGGTATGGTCCAAATGTAAAAAAAAATAATCCAATATGAAGGGAGTGTTCGATTTGATTCAAAAGGTGCACATCACATCATTTCTTTCAAGCTTAAATCTAGTTCGAAGATGCGACCCTTCGGAATTCTCCTTCTAGTACCTTCCACACAAACTGGTCAAAATTCAGCTGAACATTAATTTTATAATATCATGCGAACCAACTATATCATTTAAACAGAACTTTTCACAGCCTAATATTTTAGTCTCAACGTTTATGGAGCTTACGACAATATTGTGGCCTATTTTTGGTTTCAATTCCGCATAGAAATTAAAAATAGTGTACGAAAAAAGTGAGGTTTGGCCGAATTCGACTTTTGAACCACTGTGTGACGGTCAGTGCAAAATCGAATTAGTGCCTTTGGTCAATAAATAATTTATTTTAACAATTTTCCGATTTTTCCAAAGACAACTGAAATGAAATTTTATCTATCCTCCATGTCATGGCGGCAAAACTCCAAATTGATATTCATGAAATATTGTTGCTGTTTATATTGTTTTTTTTTCGAAAACACTTTAAATACATTAGGCCATAAAATAATGATATTGTTCCCCGAGGCCCACCAACGCTTTGCTCTAAGCAACAGCGCCAGACTGTTGTCGTCTTTATTGGCACGAACGCTGTTAAAATTTGCAAAAGAAAATAAAAAATAATTATGTAAATAATAACAATGATAATAAGCTTATAAAAATAACGCCAGCGTTGACAATACATACATAATGATAAGTCTAATGTATGTTTATGGAGAATGAAGAAGAACGAGGAGGCGAGCGAGCGAACGAACGACAACAAGCAACAGCCAATACGACAACACGACAAGAATGAATGCAAACAGTCTGTGTGTCTGTCTGTGGGCTGGTAGATCATTTGTTCAGGTGTTAAAATTTATATTAATTGTTTCTTCGGCACAGTGGTTGATGATGAAGGGGGGAAAGTACAAAAATAATTTAAAAAGCTACAATAGGAAGGAAGGGGGCCACATATTTTATTCCCTCCACCATAGGGTGTAATTACAGGTCAAGAGTTGAGGGTCAAATTTCCAAACGAACTGGAAGTAATTTGGCACTTCGGGGTTTTCAGCAGATAAAATACCTCTTCTCTATTTTTTTTTAACAAAGACCCAAGGTTCTCCATATATGGATCAAGCTCCAATAACACCGATTTCTTTGTAACCTTATATATCCTTTACCTTCCATTGCCTCATTATGTTTGCATTACCTGCAAATAATCGGAATAAATTACTGTCGAAATTGCTCATAACGACGGCCAAAGAACCGATAAAATTTTTCGCCATAGTAAAAAAGATCCGAGTTTTTTGAGACTTTTAGATATAGTCGTTACAAAGGATTTTGGCAGTACATACATTCTTCATGAAAACTTAATTCAATGTCAATCTAGCCTTACGATAGAGCTACACTCCTAAGATGTCTTAGTTGGTATGCACTTCCTCGTAAAAATCAATACAAACATTTCGATATGTTGAAGATTTCAGCCGAGATTCCCAAGAATATATAAAAGTCTCGTACAATTTGACGTATTTGAAATGCCCTACTCATGACGGTAGGTATTATGACTTCGGCTCGCCGGAACTTAACGTCTTCTTTATTTGTTTTGTAGTTCACAGTTAATAGTGTGTTAAAACCGTAAAACCGATATACGGCACAGAATAATATCAACATTTTTATACCCTCAGCTAATGGGGGTATATACACTATACTACGGCCAATATGTGCCTCATCGAAATATTTGTTTTAGACCAATACCATTTCCGGCAATTTGGAGCCGATTTATAAATCTCAGTCCATCCATCTGTCTGGGCGGTTGGTGTGCACGATTTCATCCAAACGTTGCACATCGTATTATTTCTTCTAAACTTAGTTAAAGTTGGAAGATGCAGAATATCAGTCGACCTCCCCCACAAAATAGCCAAAATTTACCTGAAAAATAATTTTATCTTCATACGAACGGACTACCCGATTTTAACCAAACATTGCACAGCCTAATATATTAATCATGTCAGCATATTGATGGGAGATGGGATTTAACGGTCCACTCCTTCTTGTACCTCAACATTTTCAATATTTAACCAGTAAGGAAAGTAGTAAAGTCTGAACCGACTTTCACACACACACACACACTTAACACACTTTATTATAGACGGAATTCAGTACGCTTCCCCAAGTTTCGTGCAAATCGAAAGGTATATACGGTCTTTGATGCTTCAATTACCTTAAATCAGATGAAAATGTATATGGGAGTTATACCTAAATCTGAACCGATTTTCATGAAACTTTGCACACGTCATTCAAGACTTAATTCAGTACTCTGCGCCAAATTTCGTGCAAATCGAAAGATTTATAGGGACATTGTTACACCATTTAGCTATATAAAAAACTGAACCGATTTTCTCGATTTTTCCCAATTTCAATAGGGTTCGTCCTTGGGCCAAACAAATGAGCTGTGCCAATTTCATCCAATTCGGATCATAAATGCGACCGGTACTTTGTTTACAATTTAACATTGACAGACGGACGGACGGTTGCTGGCATTTCCCCTCCATGTTACGACGAACATGCCGGTCAACTTCTATTATTTCTCCGATTTTATCGTCATTTTCGACTACTGTTTTTAACGTCAAAAATTCCTGAACGGAATCTACGAAACCAGAGTTGCACATATTTGGCTATTACAGTATCGGAACCATAAGCACCATTCACAAGTTTAGCCACTGGGCTTGCATTTTCGCCTTTTTCAAAGAAAAACTTAAAATGTACCGAATTTTGTCTTTGTTCCTTTTTCTCTTCACTTTGTTTCCTTTTTACCACCCTGTAACTCAGAACTGAATGCACCAAACAAAAACAGCAAAATATTTTTTTTCTTACTGCAAAATGTCACCCTCCCACGAGAATAAATAAATAAGCAGTATAGTCGGACGGGGCCGACCATATGATACCCTACACAACTACCACGAAAAGCTAACTTCCGGTTGTTCTATATTCTGAGCCTGGACAAAATTTCGTGATATTTGCACCCTTTTTACCGATTATAGATCAACAACTCCACTTTCTAAGTCTTGCATATTTTCGAAAATGCTTTTTCTTGAAGTTAATTTTTACGCCATAAAATAAAAAATTGGTCACTTTAGGTTTTGGTTGATTTGACCCTCGGAAAATTGACCGATCATCATCTAAACAGCCGCTCTAAGTATTTGGTCAGATCCCGTTCACCTTGTAATATATGTGATGTTCTGCATATAATAATTGCCTCTAGAGCGACTAGAAAATCTGACAAAATTAAAGTCTTCGGTTCATTGCACCCCCTGAATGAAATCTCACCGAAAACTATAGGTGTCGTCCTTGACCATAATCGGAAATTCATGTACAATTTCAAAGCGATCAGCGCGACATTTCCGTCCTCTAATGGAGTAATAGTAATACTATGCACATAGTCTCCTTTACCTAATTACGTGTAACTGCCACACCAGAGTACATACAGCCATTTAATTGGTATCAATTTAAAGGTCAACCACTCATCTAGGATATACAATCAACTTCTCGGGTCTTTGTCCTTCAGGGGCAAATATATAGGCAATAGAATACAAATTTTGTAATTTTTTACACAAAAGTCAGGGTCCATTTGACCCGCTAAATATTGACCGATCCTTATCAAAACCGACATGCCTAATTTTTGGCCCGAACCCCTTCTCCACGTACAATTTCATGATTTTCGGACCATAACTGCGGCCTCTGGAGCAACCAGAAAAACCGACAAAAATTAAATATTTGGTCCATTTCATCTCCTAATTATTAACCGATTTTTACCAAAAACAATAGGGGTCTTCTTTGGGCCGAACCCTTTCTACATGCAAAATTTCGTGAAGATTGGTCCATAACTGTGACCTGTATTGTGTTTACAAATTATAATGGACAGACGGACGGACGGACAAACATGTCTAGATCGACTCAGCTAGTCGAGATGTGACGATCGGTATACTTAAAGGTGGGTCTAGGACCAATATTTCGCGGCGTTACAAACTCTTGGGGCTGCACAAAGCTATAATACCCTGACAACATAGTTGTGTAGGGTATAATGATGTCAGTATATTGATCCAAAATTTTCCAAATGTCATCCAAAATTTGCACATGACAATGTATGTGTCGTTTATTTTGAAAGTGACTTAAGTCAATTTTAAGTTCTGATAAATATCTTGATTTGCTGATCCTCTTCTGGAAACTTAACAAAGATGGTAAACTCTTTAATAAAAACATATACATATACCATGTTTTATTTTGATGAACTTCGATTATCATAGACTAAATCTGTCGGCAACATCGACGGTGACTTTTTTACTTCTTCAATGATTTCCACTAGCCCACTGTGTTTTATTGTACCAGCAGCATCACCATCATATGGAAAATAATATAAATTCAAAAAAGAAGAATGTACACCAAAGTCACACAAAGAATAATGAACGAATAAATCTGTTAATATTTAATAAAAGATAAAGTCAAAGGTGCAGGCACATATATAGATAACCTTTGGCGCCCAGGCCGGAACGGCAATGTTGCTGGACAAAGAACAGGAGCAAGTAGCACCTTTAATTAAAACAAATAACAACAAAAGTGACAAAAACTTATTAGTTCTACTTTGAAATATGCCGACCCGAAGTGTTATGGTTAAAAAGTAAACATTATTGTTTCAGTGGTATTTCGGAATATATGAGAGGTATGAGGTGTAATTAGGAGCACAAGAAAATTAAATAGAAAACGGTTTTCATTAATTTGAATTCAAATTATTTAGGTTTGTTTAACTCTAAATTCGAAGAACGCCCTTAAAAATCTTCCGCATCATTCATTACTGGGTGTAATAATATTTGTGGAATTCGTATTACTTGAATATCAAATTCCATCATACATTTAATAGAATGCAAAATTCAAGCATTATTTGTAAAGAGGTTAGTAATAGTCTTATTTTCAAATGACTTTTGTTCCTCATACCCTGCATAAGTGTAATCCTGCCGTCAATTAGCAAAAATTCTTATTGAAATTTATTCACCACCAATCAAATATTAACACTCTGCTCATTAAAAGGAATTTCTTATGAATTCCTTATAGAATTCTTATGAATATGGAAATATTAATATTTTTTTTTGGAAGAAGGCATAAGAAGAAATGCAAATACATCGCACAGTGCTGGAGAATCGTCATTTTTCTACTTTCTTCCCCATTTATGACAATCTCTTATCGTTGAAGATATTAAATGTTGCCATCCAAATATATTGGAGACCAGGAGTTATTTGTCGAATTAGGGCTCTTCCTCGCTGGAGTATACATTGAATTTGATTTTCCATACATTCGGAGAAATTCGAGAAAAAAGAAAGAAAAGAGAACTAATTACGATGTGCATATATTGGATGAAATATGGTCATTCATTTCGTTTCATATGCGATTTAGAAGTTTTCCAAATTTATACCCTTTGTGTGAGAGGTACTAGAAGGAGTGGACTGATAAATCCCATTTTCCAACAGGCATGGTTAAATATTAGGTTGTGCAATGTTTACTTCAAATCGGATTGTCTATGCGAACAGACGAACACAATAAAAAATTAATTTCACACAACTTCCACGAAAATATAACTTTATGTGGTTCTATATTCTGAGCATGGAAAATATTTCCCGATATTTGCACCCTTTTGACCGACTACAGGTCAAAAAATATTACTAATATTCATTCATATTCTAATTACTTGTATTATACCCTACACAACTATGTTGTGGGTATTATAGCTTTCTGCAGCCCAAAGAGTTTGTAACGCCGCGAAATATTGATCCTAGACCCACCTTTAAGTATACCGATCGTCATATCTCGACTAGCTGAGTCGATCTAGACATGTGTGTCCGTCCGTCCGTCTGTCCATTATAATTTGTAAACACGATACAGGCCACAGTTATTGACCAATCTTCACGAAATTTGGCATGCAGGATGGGTTCGGCCCAATGAAGACCCCTGTTGTGTTTGGAAAAGATCGGTTAATATTTAGGGGATGAAATGGACAAAATAATTAATTTTTGTCGGGTTTTCTGGTCGCTCCAGAGGCCGCAATTATGGCCCAAACATCACATGGAGAAGGGGATCGGACCAAAGAATAAGCATGCCTATTTTGATAAGGATCGGTCAATATTTAGCGGGTCAAATGGGCCCTGACTTTTGTGTGAAAAATGACAAAATTTGTATTCTATAGCGTATACCAGGGACGTACGCAGGGGGGCGGCCCGGGGGGCCCGGCCCCCCCCCCCGAAATGAATTTTTTTCACAGTAAATTTATGTTAGCAACAGCGAATTTTTTCATTTTATACTAGCGGCCCCCCCCCCCGAAATGAAATCCTGTGTACGTTGCTGGCGTATACATCTACCCCTGAAGGACATAGACCCGAAAAGTTTATATTATATCCAAGAGGAGTGGTTGACCTTTAAATTAATACCAATTATATTGTTGTATGTGTTCGGATGTGGGAGTTACACCTAAATATTTACAGGTATCTCCGTATTCGTATATTATTTAGTTACCCATTATCACTCTACAGAGGGGAACTATAGCGCTGATCGCTTGGAAATGTTCCATGAGGTTCCAGTTATTGTCAAGAACAACGTCTATAAATTTCGGTGATAATCAGATACAAATTTTGGGATAAAGTAGACCGAAAACTTATTTTTGTGTTTTTTTTTCGAACGTCAGAACCCAGCCCACGATGAAGGGAGTATGGACAAGTAATTAGAAGGGATGTACTGAATATCGGTAATGTTCGGAAAATATTTCAGTGTAAGGAAGAGGCCTTATGACCTCTAATCGGGCAAGACGGTGCAACTACCACGAAATATTACCCAGAATTGGAAAAAATCGCAGAAAAATAGAGTTCTGTGGTAGTTGTGTAGGGTATCGTATGGTCGGTCCCGTCCGACTATACTGCTCCGCTCACTGGTTATCTTATTGGAATAACAAAATTTTCAAAATATTGAAACATTGTGGGGAGGTAGGAAAAGAATGGACCGGTGGGAAAGGTGGGAATCTTTGATTTCGATCTAGACTAGGTAAAAATTTTAAAATGTGCAAAGTTTGGATGAAATGTAGTTATTCTGTTCGTTTCATATCACATTTAAAAAATTTTTAAAAAATTGTTCCCCTTTGTTTGGGAAGTACTAGAAGGAGTGAAGCTATGAGATCCATCTTTCGACGTTATACAAGCTGCGTTTGCATGCTATTACAAAATGTATTCTCGGCGCAATTTTGACCATTATGTGGGGAAGGTTGCCGAAGGAGCGCAGCGATTTCCGAAATTAATTTGAGTTTGAAAAAATGTTACGATGTGCATAGTTTGAATTAAGTCGGTCATTCAATTATCCCAATATTTAATTTATAAATATTCAAAATTTCGACCCTTTAAGTGTGAGGTGTTAGATGGAGTGGACCGATGTGTTCCATTTTCGGACTTGATCTGTGCTTTGTAAAGATAATAGGTTGTGCACAGTTTGGTTCAAATCGCATAGTCCGTTCGCATGATATAATAAAAAAATGTTCAGCAAAATTATGACAAGAATTGACCGATATTCCCCACATTCGAACTCGATTTAAGTTTGGATGAAATCCGTTACTTCCTATTACTTGTCGTGTGCAAACAGGTAGCCGAGGCCTACTCAACTGACCCATCTGATTGAAGAAAGCACTTCTTGTCCCGATAATAGTATAAAAGTACAATAGCAAAGAAGCAACAGCAACACTTGGGTACCAAAAACCACCACCAAGAAACCCATGGTACGATCAGGAGTCTCGTAATGTGATGCGAAAAACGCAGTGTATAGGGCAACCCTGCAGACAGTAACGACACCTAACGTGATGGAGAATTATCAGGAGAAAAGGAGAGAAGAGAAATGTGTTTTCGGAAAAATGAAGAAAGAACAAGAGAAACGTGAGCGTGAGCAAATCGAGATGTACAGGAGTCAGAATGAAGTCCGGAAATTTTACCAATGAGTAAAACACCAAACCGAAGGCTTTGGTGCAGGCACATCCTCCTGTAGAGATGAAGAAGGAAACCTGGTGACAGATACATACAGCGTGTTGAGGATCTGGAAGGAGCATTTTGAAAAGCTTCTGGTATCAAATTGTGACGTTGAAGAAGATACCTCAGAACCAATAAGAGATGATGGTATAGAGTGTATGCCACCTAGCCAAGATGAGGTCATAAAAGCAATTAATCGGCTTAAGAACAACCAAGCAGCAGGAGCCGATGGGTTACCAGCCGAACTATTCAAGACTGGTGGACAGATGCTGGTCAGGAGCATGCACCAGCTGATTAGCACAATTTGGCTAGATGAATGCATGCCCAATGATTGGAATCTCAGCATCCTGTGTTCCGTGCACATCCTATAAAAAGTGCTATCCAGTGTGCTGTGTGAACGATTGAAGCCAATGGTCAATGACATCATTGGACCATACCAATGCGGCTTCAGACCTGGCAAATCCACCATTGGCCAGATTTTCACTCTGCGCCAAATCCTCGAAAAGACCCACGAAAAACACATCGACGCATTCCATCTATTCGTCGACTATAAAGCCGTATCGACAGCCCTATCCATTCAGAGGTGTTAAAGCCATGTCTACGTTCGGCATTTCTGCAAAATTAATACGGCTATGCAGGATAACTTTAGGTGGCACAAGATCAGCAGTTAATGCAGGAAAGGACCTATCGGAGCACTTCAATACCGAACGAGGATTCAGACAAGGTGACAGTTTGTCGTGTGATCTTTTAAACATCCTACTGGAAAAGGTCATACGAAACGCAAAGGTGAACAGAAATGGCACTCTGTACACGAAGCAACACATGTTACTCGCCTACGCTGATGACATCGATATAATGGGTCGAACATTGCGAGCGGTAACAGCCACCTTTGAACAAATTGAAAAGGAGTCTGCCGGGGTGGGTCTGGCAGTAAACGGCAAGAAGACCAAACTGATGGTATCAACGCGCAAGACGTCCAGTAGACTTGGACCAACTGTGGAACTTGAGAACTACAGCTTCGAGGTAGTTAAAGACTTTATATACCTTGGTACCGCCATGAATAAAACGAATGACATCAGTTTTGAAATTCGGAGAAGGATTGTGATGGCCAGCCGATGCTACTATGGTCTGAGCAAACAACTCAAAAGCAAGGCCACCTCCCGTCAGACCAAAATCACACTTTACAAGACGCTGATACTACCCGTGCTATTATATGGATCAGAAGCGTGAGTACTTGCGCAAGCAGATGAGACAGCTCTTGGGGTGTTTGAAAGAAGAATTATCCGAAAGATCTACGGGACAATCTGTGTCGACGGTGAATATCGGCATCGAATGAACCACGAGCTCTACAATTTATACGCGGACATCGACATAATCAGTCGTATTGAGCTGCAGCGACTACGGTGGCTAGGTCATGTTGTGCGGATCAATGAGAATGCCCCAGCTCAAAAGGCCTACTGATGGTTCCCGTAGAAGGGGATGGAAAGACCCAGTAGAAAACAACATCTTGGAACATGGTCTTCCAAATTGGTGGATTTGCGCACAAGACCGACGCGCGTGGAAATCTTTTTTTAAGCTCGGCTTATGGAACAACCGTTCTGTAACAAGCCAGCTAAGTAAGTAAGTAGTAAGTTGTCGTGTGCACCAGCCATCCTGTCATTATCATTATTTTCTGTGTTTATGTATTACAGGCTTCAAGAACCTTTTATAACAAATTACAGCCACATCGATTCGAAAATGCGACTGAAGCCTTTAATATACCAAAAATGGGTAGATATCTTTATATGGAAAACAAAAACCGATATTGATAATTTTAGGTAGGTAAATTTGAAACCCCATGAGAATCTAAAAAACTGTTTAGAGCTAATTCTGTTGAAAAAAGTTTCCAAATATACCTTATCGAAATATTGGGTTTCTTCGAGCGAAATTCATTTCAGACAATTTGGAGTCGATTTACAATATTGGCACTTTTGTTGTAGGGAGATTTCCTACTCAATGAAAACCTGAAATACCAAATTACACCTAAATAGATTAAAATACCGTTTCGTTTTTTATTAATCGCTGTAAAATAATTTCTTTAAATCATTAAATAAAAAGTACTGATATCCAATTCCCATTTTTTATAATCTCCGGCAACTGTATAATTTGCTTATTTTCGATTTCATTATCTTTAGATCCTTCACTACAAATTTGTACATCCTTATATTAAGCGTATCCACTGGCAATTACATTTCCCCGCAACACCGCAACATTTATTAAAGGATTTTTTTAAGAATTCCTAATAGAAATATGAATACAACTAATCTGAGAAGAATGAATGAATGAACGAGCCAAAGAATAAAAAATAATGCAAATGAAGCGGGAGCCCAATCATTGGCGCCGCCCCTTCTAAATGCTTGAGAATTGCTTACCGTTTAAAAAAAATGAGATTTCGCTTTTGTTCCTACTTCTTCTCCGCGTTCCCTTTTGACTGTTTTCCGGCTGATTTAATTGAAATCCAAAACACTTTGTAAGTTATTTCATAGATCTGGTATTCAATTGCAATGAAGATGAGAGCGAAGCAAAAAAAAATATTTTTTTTTTTTACTTTCAGACAATTTAATATTCGTTGCAGTTGTTGTTGTTGTTTTTGCTCTTGTAATTGTATTGTCGGTGTTATGCTATGTTGTAGTTGATGATGATGGTGCTGCTATAGCATTTTCTTCTGCTGGTTAGTAGTTCTCTTTATTAAATCAGAAGAAAATTTAATTCATATTCTTTTGGATGCAGACACATGCACATATACCCGCACACACACACGGCAATGCGCGGTCACTGGTCACTGTTGTAATTCATTCACTTTGTGGGCGATGATTTTTATGCACTTTTCTCTACTTATTATTATTTTATTTATTCTGCTCTTTAGTTTGAGGTTGTTTGTTGTTGTTGTTGTTGTCTTCGTCTTCTTCTTTTCTGTTTTATGTCGTTTAGTTTGGTGAATTTAATTCAATTTTCTGTAATTTATATAATAAAAGCAAATAAAGAAAATTTATTTACTGCTAACAGTGTGTCGTTATATCGCCGAGATGCATTATTTATTATGAGGGTGTTTGGGTTGGGTATTGGGACAAATCGCTAATCACACACACGCGCACTTTTACACATAACAATAAAAATAAATAGTATTGGTATCTCTCGGAATTGCTACTTAAACAGTTTTATTGAAATATGTGATTTTGAAAATGTTATAAATTGTACTGTTATCGTTGTTATGTTTTATAAATCCCTTAAAATGTACACGATGTAACTTATCATACTGATATTTAATATGGAGACATTATCGTCATATCCTTAGGTTATAATTATTTCGAAATATTCGCCAAAGATGCCATAAAATACACATTTTTGACCCCATGTCTGTAGAAATGTCTATAGAGCTCCTAATTTTGAAGATAGAGCTCATGAGTGCCTTCCGATCGTAACCACATTCATACTCTCTCCAAATTATTTAAAAAATATTAAGATCGGCCCGACCGATTTTTTTATACCCTCCACCATGAGGATGACAATTAAAATATCCAAAATAATGGGGGGTTCCTAGGAGAAAACTCATGCTATGATAGGAACTTGAACATACCAAAACCTACCTGAGAAAAATGATTGAAGTTCTCAAAATAACTAATAGTGGGTTACCGTTATATGGGGCTATAATAAAACGGGGATCAATGTTGATATTTTTATACCCTTCACCACACTGTGGTACAGGGTATTATGTCTTTGTGCATATGTTTGTACAAGGCAAAAATAAACGAGATAGACACATGGTTCCTTTTGAGATTATGCATAGAATCCCTTTCTGAGTCGATTTATGCATGTCCGTCCATTTATCCGTCTGTCTGTCTGTTGATGTTAAATTGTAAACAAAGTACAGGTCGCATTTTTAATCCTATTTGGCTTAAATTTGGTACAGCTCATTTATTTGGCCCCAAGGACGAACCCTATTGAAATTGGGAAAAATCGGTTCAGATTTAGATATAGCTCCCATATATATTTTCGTCCGATTTAAGGTAAATGATGCACCAAAGTCTCTATATATATTTCGATTTGCACGAAATTTGGCACAGCGTAATGAACAAGGTCTAGAATGATGTTTGCAAAGTTTCGTGAAAATCGGTTTAGATTTAGATATAGCTCCCATATATAGCTTCGCCCGATTTTCGGTAAATAGTCCACTAAAGTCGCTGGAAATCTTTTGATTTGGACGAAATTTGGCACAGCGTAATGAATAACGTCTAGAATGATGTCTGCCAAGTTTCGTGAAAATCGGTTCAGATTTAGATATTTCTTCCGATTTTATGTAAATGTCGGACCAAAGTCCCTATATATCTTTCGATTTGCACGAAATTTCGCACAGCGTACTAAATTAAGTCTAGAATGATGTGTGCAAAGTTTCGTGAAAATCGGTTCAGATTTAGATATAGATCCCATATATAGCTTAGCCCGATTTTAAGTAAATAGTCTACTAAAGTCCTTTGAAATCTTTTGATTTGCACGAAATTTAGCATAGCGTACTGAATTAAGTCTAGAATGATGTGTGCAAAGTTTCGTGAAAATCGGTTCAGATTTATATATAGCTCCTATATATATTTTTATCCGATTTTAGGTAATTGGTGCACCAAAGACCCTATATGTCTTTCGATTTGCCCGAAATTTGGCATAGCGTACTGAATTGCGTCTATAATAATGTGTGGTAAGCTTCATATCTGCTCAGATTTAGATATAGCTCCCATATATAGTTTCGCCCGATTTTAGGTCCACGAAAGTCCTTGGAAATCTTTTGTTTTGCACGAATTTTGGCATAGCGTACTGAATTAAGTCTAGAATGATGTGTGCAAAGTTTCGTGAAAATCGGTTCAGATTTAGATAAAACTCCCATATGTATTTTCGTCCGATTTTATGTAATTGGTGCACCATAGATTCTATATTTGCTCTGCTCAAGAACCTACAAGAATGTAAAATTTTTTACTACGATAACAGTTTTTCCTTTATGATACCCGAAAAATCGTAAAAATTAGTAGAATATTGCAGTACCGGAACAGACCAATTATCAGCAATATCATTTTATATTTCAGTGGGTAAAGCCGACTGATATTTTCTGTCTAGTTTCTCCAAAGGTAACTCAAGTACGAAGATGCGTCTATAAGTCCTTCTGGTGTCTATAGTCCTTCTGGTACATCTCCGAAGTTCGATCTACTTAAAAATTGTGTATGGGCAGCATTCATTCAAACATAGCAAACTCTGATAAGAAACCCCGGTTTAACATTCGACTGTTACACCGCGCTATTTATTGTTAGATATTATTCAACAGACCATTATTCATGCGACTAACATCAAGGCAAAATATCACTTTGAAGATTTTAATTAACACTTCCGTCGGTTGTAGTTTGTTTATTTGTGAACATTTATTTATTCTTTTCGTTCAATGTGATGAGGGTCGAATATCACATCTTCTCTTTTCAGTATTTTTGTCGCTGGGCTATAAATTGTCATTTTGGATTGAGTATAATTTAATCTTGTCTTTGTTCGGTCGTTCGTTTGACAAAGACGCTCTGGTAAATTGAACGATAAACGATTAGTTGTCACAGTATATTCATCGGAATAATGAGAGGGTAACGATATGAGACCCCCACAAAAATGGTATTTAAACTATTCTGTGGACATTTGACATTAGTTAGAATACGCTAAACAATGATTCGAATAGACCGATTTATGGCGGAGATCAACAGACAGCAGTGGATTCGGGTTTTTCGGTTTCTCTTAAGGTGAGGGTAAAGTCAATGCGTACAACAAGTAGTAATCAGTTTGGTAAATAATTATTTATTTCAATCTTCCTAGTTAATACAAATAGGCGAAATTCTAAAAATATGTTTGCACGATTTTTTTTTTGGTGAGTGTTTAGCACATTTTTTCGATGTTAGTATACAAATGCTATTTATTCGTTAATTTGAAATTGAATTTAATTTTTTTTATTAACAACCATCGTTAAAAATATATATCCCTAATCCTCTGTAGGAAAATAAGTGCTATATTATTTATTGAAAAAGAATTCCGAATACCTATATTATAATTATTTGGAATTGTTGCAGGGAATATACTAGAAGCACTAACAAACCAGCGATCGGTGCAGTATAGTCGAACAGGGTCGACCATATAATACGATACACAACTACCACGGAAATTTTACCTTCTGCGGGTCTGGTAATATTTCGCGAAATTTGCACACTCTTAACTGACTAGACATCAACAGCTACACATTTGTAGTCTGGCATTCAACAGACAAAAGTTTCGGTTCATTCCTCTTGCTCTTGCATATAATGTCAAATCATTCGATCTATGTCCTTCTGGAATAACTAAAATATATACGCCATAGAATTCACATTTTGCCACATTTCACACAAAAGTCAGGGCCTACTTTACCCGACAACTATTGACCTATTTTTTTTCAAAACAGGCATGTCGATTCTTTGGCCTGATCTCCTTCTACATGTACATTTTCTTAATTACCGGAAAACGGACCAAAATAAAGTTTTTGGTCCGTTTTATCCCTTAAATATAAAAAAATCAATTCCAAAGACAATAGCGGTCGTCTTTGACCCGATTCGAATCTATATGAAAAATTTCGTGACGATTGGTCAATAACTATAACCTGTATCGTGT
Source organism: Musca vetustissima (assembly GCF_032173495.1). Lineage (NCBI taxonomy): Eukaryota > Metazoa > Arthropoda > Insecta > Diptera > Muscidae > Musca > Musca vetustissima. The sequence goes on from NW_026887401.1 coordinate 35,930, forward strand.
TTACTAAAATAATAGACAGACGGACACCCATGTCTAGATCGACGCAGCTAGTCGAGATATGACTAGGACCAATATTTCTCGAAGCCGCACACAAAACTATAATACCCCTACAACATAGTTGTGTGGGGTATACATATTGCCACTTTATATTATAGAGTCTGTATTTTAGTTATGGCCAGACCTCAGGTTCTGAATAAATGTATCAGAGTATACATTTATGTAAAATTCTCCTTTTGGGTTCTGTTATGGTAGCTACCCCTTCCGTTCAAGCCAAAATTTTTACTAATGTGTGTTTTTTTCTTAGCTACATGCTGGGTATGGTTTCTATAACCTCCACTCCAATATAAAGTGTATATTAAATTTGTAATTCCATCTGCAACATTTCGAAATTGTCACATGTTCCTCAGTGCATCCGTTTTGAAAATTTGATAGCATTATTAAATACAGAGCTTGAAAATGGGATATATCGGTCTGCATTTTATATTGGATGTATCGGTCTACATTTTATATTGGATATATCGTTCCCCATATACCGGGTTCTTCAAAAAAATCGGTATTTTGAAGTGTTTGGACACGTTATTTCCAATCAGCTGTAATTTTATATTTTGGGTAGAAAATTCCCTACCAAAGATTATAAATAGTGGTCCACGTTTCAGGATAGCCCCTATATAAAGGTACTTCACTAAATTAAGTATTCTGGAAATATTAAGCACGTTTTAGATGCAAATTACCTGAAGTTTTATATTTCGGAGTCTAATTGTGTAAAATATCTCAATACCAAAAATTATCAGTATTGGTTTGCTTTATAGGGTAGCCGAAATATTCAGATTGAATGAAGTCGCATGATTCTGAAGCTTGACATTTTTTCAGGAGCACTGAAAAGATCGCACTAATTGCTATAGAGTTTCGAATATCAGTATTTTGTCCTCAAGAATAATGGGAATCTATAAACAGGAGGTCATATTAAACGGTAGCCACTACAATCGGTATTTTGTTAAATTTTGTTTCGATCTGGCAAATGTATCCTAACAGACGTCGTGTGTTCGTTATATATCTGAACCGATTTCGAGGAAACTTGCCAGAGACTAATTTATATTACTTCAGTACGTTGTGTCAATCGGCCTAGCTATGGATCTTTTCACGAAGCTTAGCAACATTATTCTAGACTCAATTCAGTACCCTATACCAAAATTCGTACAAATCGAAAGATATATAGGGTCTTTGGTGCACCAATTACATCAAATCGGACGAAGATATATATGGGAGCTACATCTAAATATGAACCGATTTTCACAAAACTTAGCACACGTCATTCTAGACTCAGTTCAGTGCACTATGCCCAATTGCGTGCAAATCGAATGATATATAGGGACTTTGTTACACCATTTACCTTAAGTCGGACAAAGATATATATGGGAGCTATATCTAAATCTGAACCGATTTTTACGAAACTTTGCACACATCATTCTAGACTTAATTCAGTACGCTGCGCCAAATTTCGTGCAAATCGAAAGTTATATAGGGACATTGTTACACCAGTTACCTTAAATCGAACGAAGATTTATATGGGAGCTATATTTAACTCTGAACCGATTTTCACGAAACTTAACACACATTATTCTAGACCTTATGCATTTGGCTGTACCAAATTTCGTACAAATCGAAAGATGTATAAGGACTTTGGTACACAATTTTCTTTAAATCGGACGAAAATATATATGACTCTATATCTAAATCTGAATCGATTTTTCTCAATTTCAATAGGGTTCGTCCTTAGGCCAAACAAATGATCTGTGCCAAATTTCATCCAATTCGGATCATAAATTCGACCTGTACTTTGTTTACAATTTAACATGGACAAACAGACGGATGGATGGACGGACATGCATAAATCGACTAAAAAGTGATTCTATGCATATTCTCAAAAGGAACCCTTTGTCTATCTCGTTTCCTTTTGCCTGTTACAAACATATGCACAACATATGAACAAAGACAGTGTACCACAGTGTGGTGAAGGGTATAAAATTTCCGGATGCCTGTTTTTGAACACCACTTTCTATATGAAGAAGTTGCCAGATCGAAACAAAATCAAACATGTGGAATAAATATTAATTTCATTTTTCTAGTAGAAAATCCACAACTCAGTAGAAAATACTCTGAAATAAATCGAATCTACTCAAATTTAAAACCCAGATATAAATTTGATGATTTTCAGTTATCTTCGGTGAGATCGACTGTCTCCTGGCTTTGGTCTGGCATCGCTGAGATCGCAAAATTCTATAAAAGATTGCAATCTAAATGGAAAAGAATGAAATATTTGCCATTGCTTAAACCGTTGAATGACTTCATGAAGGTGCTGAAATCATTTCTCTCTCTCGCTCGTTGTCATATCAAATTTCAAAATCACAATTGTTGTTGAATTAAATTCATGCAAATTGTATGCATTTTATCGAATTATATCACGATAAAAATAAATGAATAAAAAAACGGATCGCTGTCTTTAAGGCGCTGCCATTTATTTGTTTAATTTAAACAATTTTTTATAGCTGTGTTTGTTTGGTGTTCTCGTTAATAATATATTTGTTGTTGGTGTTTGTTATAAAAAAACGAAATGAACAATTTTTATTTTTTTTCTTCATGTACAATTAATCATAAATTTTGAAGCTGTTTGGAATTCATTATTACAGTAGTTGTTGTTGTTATTTACACTTGTTTTATTATCTTGTTAATGGTGAACGATATTCAGTTGAGTTGACAAAATAAAAACAACAACATCAAAACTTCACTTCATGCCGCCCCATAATAAGTCTTCATTTAAATGAATGCGGAAAAATCATCATTAGATGTTGTTGTTGTTGGCGACTACTTAGATGATGTTGTTGTTGTACAAGATATGATCAAGATCATTAAATTTAATATTTTTTAAATTACACTGACATTTATTCACATTCGTTCTCTCTGCACTGAATTACAAACTGTTGGGTTGTGGGTGTGCGTGCATGTGCGATTGTATGCGTACGCCTTCAATCAAGTGAAAGTATGTGACCCGTATAGCCCGATATTTATTTAGTTTTTTCTTTTTTATTCTGACATATAATTTATTTCACTTTATTCCAGTATAGGTGGCGACGATGTTGTTGACGTTGAGGGTGAAAACAAAATATGAACCGCACGATCGCGCTGCAAAAATACAACTGATAAGCTTCAACGATTTAAATCTAAAACCAACCGGAATGAAAAAGAGCGTTTCCAGATGCAAGTGATATTGATATTCTGCTAAATTGGAGATAAGCTAGTTGATTTTTGTTTTGTTGAAAAGAAGAAGCATACAAACAAATATGTCGCATGCGAGAGAAAAACACTACAGGTGCTAAATTTGTGGAAGAGAGTGAGTGAGAGATAACAATGAAGATCGTGAATCTTGTTAGGTTAACTGGCTCATCTTTAAACTCTCTCTTTTTTGGGTGGTAATTAGAACATCTGATAATTACAAAAACAAATAAATATGTATATTTTTTGTTGTTGTGTGAGTGTGTATGTGTTTTTTGGTAAATATGAAAGATATTGATGTAAACTTACATGAGGGTGCGAAGATGCTGGATGTGGAAAAATATATTTAAGGGAACCCCACCCATTCTCGATTTTAATTTTTCAAGATTTTCAATGGGCTGGTAAACCTTACCAATGCTTGTTAAGGTTTGTAACTTTGCACATATATATTTGAAGCTTTAAAAAAGAAGAAAAATAATTTACAAAAAATTGTTGTTATTGTTTTGTTGTTGTTTTTTTGTAATTAAAGAAAAGTCCTTATTTTTGATGGCGGGCATGATAACTCCTCACTGGAACATCGGAATCCGAAAATTCCAGGATTATTGACTTCGCTCTAAAATTAACAAAATGGCGGACCTTTGAAAAAATATTTTTGGAAAATCGCCCATTTTTGACCAAAAACCAATTTAAAAAAATAAGGAAGATCTTCACCGATTGGCTTTATCCTAGTTAATACGATAGCTATACACTCACAGTGAAACGTGTGAAAATTTGGAATCGATTGGGTTATTACTTTTTGAGTTATCGTGCCCGCCATTCGCAAAAGAGAAAAACGCGTTTAAATGCTGAACCAATAAATCGGCTATATCTTCAAGAGTTCTTGAGATTTTCACTTGAAATTTTGTACAGACATTCTTGAATTAGTGTAGAATCGAATTAAATAAAAAAAAATGACCACGAGAATGGGGGGGGGGTCCCCTTAAACCAGTAAGAAAAGTAGTAAAGTCGGACTGGGCCGCTATATTATACCCTTCCCACTTTGGGTATATTCTACATATGTATCCTAACAGACGTCGCGTGTTTGTTATATATCTAGATCTGAACCGATTTCAGGGAAATTTGTCAGAGACTAATTTACATTACTTCTGTACGTTGTGTCAAACGGCCTACCTTTGGATCTTTTCACAAAGCTTAGCATCATCATTCTAGATGTAATTCAGTACCCTATACCAAAATTCGTGCAAATCGGAAGGTATATAGGAACTTTGATGCACCAATTACTTAAAATCGGACGAAAATATATATGGGAGCTATATCTAACTCTGAACCGATTTTCATAAAACTTAGCACACATTATTATAGACGCAATTCCGTACGCTATGCCAAATTTCGTGCAAATCGAAGGATATATAGGGTCCTTGATGCACCAATTACCTTAAATAGGACAAAATTATATATGGGAGCTATATCTAACTCTGAACCGATTTTCACGAAACTTGGCACACATCATTCTGGACCTAATTCAGTACTATATGCCAAATTTCATGCAAATCGAATGATATATATAAGGACTTTGTTGCACCATTTACCTTAAATCGGACGAAAATATATATGGGAGCTTTATCTAAATCTGAACCAATTTTCACGAAACTTAGCACACTTCATTCCATACTAAATTCAGTACGCTTTGCCAAATTTCGTGCAAATCGAAAGATATATGTTGGGGCTTTGGTACACTAAATTTCATGCAAATCGATAGTAGGGACTTTGGTGCACCATTTACATTAAATCGCACGCACATATATATGGAAGCAAAATTTACATTAAATCGAACGAATATATATATATATATATATATATATATATGGGAGCTATATCTAAATCTGAACCGATTTTCATGAAGTTGAGCACACGTTATTCTAGACTTAATTCAGTGCGCTATGACAAATTTCGTGCAAATCGAATGATTTTCAGAGATTTGGTGCACCAATTACCTAAAATCGGATGAATATATATATGGGAGCTATATCGAAATCTGAACCGATTTTCACGAAACTTAACACACATCATTATATACCTTATTCATTACGCTGTGCCAAACTTCGTACAAATCGAAGGATATATAGGGACTTTGGTGCACCATTTACCTTAAATCGGACGAAAATATATATGGGAGCTATATCTAAATCTGAACCGATTTTTCCCAATTTCAATAGGGTTCGTCCTTGGGCCAAATAAATGATCTGTGCCAAGTTTCATCCAATTCGAATTAAAAATGCGACCTATACTTTGTTTACAATTTAACATGGACAGACAGATTGACGAACTGACGGATTATATGCATATTCTCAAAAGGAACCATGTGTCTATCTCGTCTCCTTTTGCCTGTTACAAACATTTGCACAAAGACATAATAATAACCTGTACCACAGTGTGGTGAAGGGTATAAAAATCCACGCCTTCTGAAACAATGTAGGTTCGGAAAAATATATTTAAAAAATCCACGCTATAGTTAGGGAAAATATATATAAAAAATCTACGCCTATTAAAATCATTTAGATTGGGAAAAATATATTAAACCAGTAAGGAAGTAGCAAAGTCGGACGGGGCCGACTATATGATACCCTTCAACACTATGGGTGTATTTAAAAGATGCATACTAACAGAAGGGCCATTAACATGAAATTGGATGAACTAAAATATGTGAACTTTATCAAAATGTGAATCGACTTAGAACATAAACTAATTTAGACTAATGTATGCACGTTTTGTTCCTAATGGACATATTTTGGTCCTACTTAAAATCGGAGAGATACAACTAAATTTGGACGGATTTCAACAAAACTTGACACACCCTTGGCTAAACTATTTTAAGTGCGTTGTGCAAAATAAATCCGAACTGGTTTTGAGCAAAACTTGACACATGTTATGTTACACAAACTTTAGTACGTTGTGCAAAATTGTGTGGCAATCTGCCTAACTTTGGGTCTTAAAATAGGACAATTTTCAGAAACTTTACACACATCATTCTAGACTCAACTCAGTACGCCATGTCAAATTTCGTGTAAAAATTTAAATAAATCGGGCAAAAATATATGGGAGCTATATCTAAATCTGAGCCGATTTTCCCGAAGCTTAACACACATCATTCTAGACTTAATTCAGTATGCTATGCCAAATTTCGGCGAAAATATATATGGAGCTATATCTAAATCCTGACCGATTTTCACGAAACTTAACACACATCGTTCTAGGGTGTATTCAGTACGCTATGCCACATTTCGTGCAAATAGAAGGATATATTGGGACTTTGTTACACCATTTACACGAAATCGAACGAAAATATATATGGGAGCTATATCTATATCTGAACCGATTTTTAAGAAATTTTACACACATCATTCTAAACTCAAGTTAGTACGCTATGCCAAATTTCGTGGAAATCGAAAGATATATAGGTACTTTAGTGAACCATTTACAGTAAATCGGTCGAACATATATATGGGAGCTATATCTATATCTGAACCGATTTTTAAGAAATTTTACACACGTCATTCTAGGCTCAATCTAGAACCCTATGCCAAATTTCATGCAAATCGGAAGATATATAGGGACTTTTGTACACCATTTACATGAAATCGGAGGAAAATATATATTGGATATATATCTAAATCTGAACCGATTTTCAAAAAAATTTACACACATCATTCTAGACTCAATTCAGTACGCTATGCTAAATTTCGTGCAAATCGGAAGATATATAGTGACTTTGGTACACCATTTACCTTAAATCGGACGAAAATATATATGGGAGCTATATCTAAATCTGAACCGATTTTTCCCAATTTCAGTAGGGTTCGTCCTTGGGCCAAATAGACTAGCTGTGCCAAATTTCATCCAATTCGGATAATAAATGCGACCTGTACTTTGTTTACAATTTAACATGGACAGACAGACAGAAGGACGGACATGCATAAATCGATATAGAAAGTGATTCTATGCATATTCTCAAAAGGAACCATGTGTCTATCTCGTTTCCTTTTGCCTATTACAAACATATGCACAAAGACATAATACCCTGTACCACAGTGTGGTGAAGGGTATACGAATTGTCAATACTGGTGTGTGTGTGTGGATTAGCTCTTTTGACATATGCAGTTCTCTGTGAAAACAAAATAAAATATTTTATATGTCTTCTTAATGGTTAAGCTGGGGCATATTTTTAGAGACTGCGAAATGTTTTCTATAGAAAACAATTATTTTCTCCTCGGATTCCTCCTAAGGATTCCTTATAGCAAAAGATCCTATTGAGAATAATTTTTTTATTTGAAAAATCTGATTCTGATTTGTTCCCCTGGGAAAAAGTATCATTCACCTAATATGGTCCCCTACTACACCATATTAGGTGAATGATACTTTTTCCCAGGGGAACAAATCAGAACTCTATTACTGATACTTATCAAAATAGAAGTATTTTTTATATAAAATAAATCAGTACTCTGTGAGAAATATTATCGATTTATTGGCTGAGCATGTCTTTAGAGATTTTTTTTTAGAAAGTAATTAGCCTTACTGATTGACCAGTAAGGAAAGTAGTAAAGTCGGACGGGGCCGACTATATGATACCCTTCACCACTATGGATATATTAAACAGGAGTATTAACATGAAATTGGATGAAATAAAATATGTGATATTTATCTAAATGTGAATCTACCTATATATCCATAAGTTATATAAATCGACTTCAATCAAATATAAATAGGTTATCTGTTGGGCTATGTCTGTACTTCTAGAAAACGCAACTACGTAATTCTATGCTCAATTTTGTACGTTGTGCAAAATTTGATGTCAACCTGACTAGCATGAAGAGTTTGATGTCCAATTTACTTAAAATCGGGCGAAAATATATATGGAAGCTCTATCCAAATATATCGAAGGATATATAGGGACTTTGGTGCACCATTTACATGAAATCGGACGAAACTATATCTGAATCTGGGCCGATTTTCTCGAAACTGGGCAGACATCATTCTAGGCTCAATTCAGTACGTTATGCCAAATTTCCTGCAAATCGAAAGATATATAGGGACTTTGGGGCACTATTAACATGAAATCGGACGAAACTATATATGGGAGCTATATCTAAATCTGGACCGATTTTCGCGAAACTGGGCAGATATCATTCTAGCCTCAATTCAGTACGTTATGCCAAATTTCATGCAAATCGAAAGATATATAAGGACTTTGGTACACCATTTACCTTAAATCGGAGGAAGATATATACGGGAGCTATATCTAAATCTGAACCGATTTTCACGAAACTTTGCACACATCATTCTAGACTTAATTCAGTGCGCTATGCCAAATTTCGTGCAAATCGAAAGATATATAGGGACTTTGGTAAGCCATTTACCAAAAATCGGCCGAAACTATATATGGGAGCTATATCTAAATCTGAACCGATTTTCACGAAACTTCACATCTTCCGTGGCTCAATTCAGTACGCTATGCCAAATTTCGTGTAAATCGAAAGATTTTCAGGGTCTAAAGTCTGTAAATCGGGCAAAACTATATATGGGAGCTATATATAAATCTGAACCGATTTTCACGAAACTTGGCACACATCTTTCGTGGCTCAATTCAGTACGCTATGCCAAATTTCGTGCAAATCGAAAGATTTTCAGGGTCTAAAGTCCAAATCGGATCATAAATGCGACCTGTACTTTGTTTACAATTTAACACCAACAGACGGACAGACGGATGGACGGACGGACATGCATAAATCGATTCAGAAAGTGATTCTATGCATATTCTCAAAAGGAACCATGGGTCTATCTCGATTATTTTTGCCTGTTACAAACATATGCACAAAGACATAATACCCTGTACCACAGTGTGGTGAAGGGTATAAAAACCAGTGAGCGGAGCAGTATAGTCGGACGGGGCTGACCATAGGATACTCTACACAACTATCACGGAACTCTAACTTTCTACTGATGTTTATTTCGAGCCTGGGCAATATTTCTGATATTTGCACAGCCTTGCCGATTAGAGGTCAACAGCACCTTTTCCTTATACTGACATATTTTCCGAATATGTCCATATTCCTTTCACCGTGGGTTGTGTTGTGATGTTCGGCTTTCAATTGTGGCACATTTCATCCCAAAATGATTATGTGATCATCACCGAAAATTATAGGCGTTGTCCTTGACCATAATTGGAATCTTATGGAAAATTTTAAAGCGATCAGCGCTATAATTCCGCCCTCTAGTGTGATAATGGGTTACTAAATAATATCTCAGTACGTAAGCACCCGTAAATATTTATGTGTTACTCCCACATCCGAATACATACGACCATATAATTGGTATCAATTTAAAGGTCAACCACTCCTCTTGAACATACTATCAACTTCCCGGGTCTAGGACATTCAGGGGCAAATATATACTCCATAGAATACAAATTTGGAAATTTTTCACACAAAAGTCAGGGTGCCTTTGAACCGCTAAATATTGACCGATCTATATCAAAACAGCCATACTTATTCTTTGGCCCGATCCACTTCTCCATGCAAAAATTCGTGGTGTTTGGGCCATAATTGCGGCCTCTGGAGCGACCAGAAAAACCGACAAAAATAAAGTGTTTGGTCCATTTCATCCCCCAAATATTTGGAAAAGATCTGTTAATATTTGGGGTATGAAATGGACCAAAAACTTTATTTTTGTCGGTTTTTCTGGTCGCTCCAGAGGCCGCAATTATGGCCCAACCCATCCTATATGCAAAATTTCGTGAAGATTGGTCTATAACTGTGGCCTGTATCGTGTTTACAAATTATAATGGACAGACGTACGGACGGACGATACACATGTCTAGATCGACTCAGCTAGTCGAGATATGACGATCGGTATACTTGATGGTGGCTCTACGACCATTATTTCGCGGCGTTAAAAATTTTTGGTGTAGGGTATAAAAAAAAACCAAGCGACATAACTTGGAAAAATATATTCAAACAATTCACGCCTTTTGAATTGATGTGACTTAATATTCCATTTGTTATTGCAATATTAATCTAAAATATTTATTTAAAAACAAACAAAAAAATACATTGTTAAAAAAACTAAATATAAAATATTTAAAAAAATCCTTCTTATTGTATCCCAAATACGTATTTTCACGAAATTTCTCGATTAGTGGTGTGGAAATATTCATTACTTTTCATATCACCACTACAATGCAAATTATTTATTCACATAAAAATAGAACAATCCCTTGAGACCTAATATATTGGAAATAAATTTACGAACATTGTTTCCTTTTGCAATAACAAAATGACATCCTTTACAGTGTCACATTATGAACCATATTTTTGTTTGAAACTGATTTAATAGTGGCCACAATGCAACAACAACAACAACATCAACAAGAACAAAGCTCAGTGAGAAAGATAAATGGTCTGTTGTTTTTTCATAGACATGAATGCACCACTGAATAGTAGTGACATATGATATTTGCACAGATACACCCGCACGCACGAATGCACAAACATACACACACACATATGCACACAACAATTGTATTTATTGGGCAAATTGTAATTAATTTGAATTGAAAAATTATTTAATTTTCTGACAAAAAAAAAATTAAAACCGAGTAAAGAAACAAAACGGGTAACTCCCCCGAACATACAAATAGGCAGAGCCAGCAAAGAGATCAGCCAGCCGACCAGCCAACAATGAGTAATAATTTATAGCTGCACAAATATGTGGCAAACAAACAAAATAAACAATTGGGAAAACAACAGCAGCGGCAGCAGTATATTTTTTCTGCATCGATTCGGTCGTCGGTCCGTCCGGACTCCATTCCATTCATTCATCGGCATTAATTATTTCATCAAGCAGAACAAAACATGACAGTAGTATTGCTGCGATATATGATATTAAATGTTAACAAAGTTAATTATAGCAATAAATTTTATTGCAATACTTTGGATTTTATATACGATATGTAGAGGTTTTTGTTGTTAGTTTTCTTTTTTTTTCTATAAAAAATTGGATTTTAAATGAAAAATGAACAACAAAAACAACAATATTTTGTGTAACTATAGAAACTGTAAAAAAACAATAACAAAAACAAATAATAGTACATCAGTACAACAAATGCGAAACAATAGTATCATATTTTATTTATTTGCATATTTACTTATTGTTGATTCCCTGTGGCAAATGACTTAAGTCTATTTTTGAAAAAATTAAAATTTATTTTTCGAAGCTATATATTAAATATATTATATATTTGTCCAAGTTATGTAGCTTCGCTTTTTTAAATATATTTTCCTAACCTATATAGCTTTAAAAGCTTTATTATACTATATTTTTCCAAGCTATGCTACTTTAATAGTCGTGATTTTTTTAAAGCTAAGACGCTTCAAGCGACCTGACTTTTTTAAATGTACTTTTCCATGCTATGTCACTTCATATATTTTTCCAAGCTATGTCGCTTCAATGGGCGTGAATTCTTATACCCTTCACCACACTGTGGTACAGGGTATTATGTCTTTGTGCATATGTTTGTAACAGGCAAAAATAAACAAAGTACAGGTCGCATTTATGATCCGAATTGGATGAAATTTGGCACAGTTCATTTGTTTGGCCCAAGGACGAACCCTATTCAAATTGGGCAAAATCGGTTCAGATTTAGATATAGCTCCCATATATAGTTTCGCCCGATTTTAGGTAAATGGTGTACCAAAGTCCCTGAAAACCATTCGATTTACACGAAATTATCGTGTGTAAAATTTCTTGAAAATCGGTTCAGATTTAGATATAGGTCCCATATATATGTTCGACCGATTTAATGTAAATGGTTCACCAAAGTCCCTATATATCATTCGATTTACACGAAATTTGACATAGCGTAATAAATTAGGTCTAGAATGATGTGTGTAAAATTTCTTAAAAATCGGTTCAGATTTAGATATAGCTCCCATATATATGTTCGACCGATTTAATGTAAATGGTTCACCAAAGTCCCTATATATCCTTCGATTTGCACAAAATTTTGCATAGCGTACTGAATTGAGTCTAAAATTATGTGTGTTGAGTTTCTTGAAAATCGGTTCAGATTTAGATATGGCTCCCATATATATCTTCCTCCGATTTAAGGTAAATGGTGTACCAAAGTCCCTATATATCCTTCGATTTGCACAAAATTTTGCACAGCGTACTGAATTGAGTCTAAAATTATGTGTGTTAAGTTTCTTGAAAATCGGTTCAGATTTAGATATAGTTCCCATATATATCTTCGTCCGATTTAATGTAAATGGTATAACAAAGTCCCTATATATCATTCGATTTGCACGAAAATTGGCATAGCGTACTAAATTTAGTCTGGAATGATGTGTGCTAAGTTTCTCGAAAATCGGTTCAGATTTAGATATAGCTCCTATATAGAGTTTTGACCGATTTTAGGTAAATAGTCTACTAAAGTCCCTATATATCATTCGATTTCGAGAAACTTGGCACTCCGTAATGACTTAGGTCTAGAATGATGTGTGTAAAATTTCTTGAAAATCGGTTCAGATTTAGACATAGGTTCTACATATATGTTCGACCGATTTAATGTAAATGGTGTTCCAAAGTCTCTATATATCCTTCGAATTGCACGAAATTTTGCATAGCGTACTGAATTGATTCTAGAATTATGTGTGTAAAATTTCTTGAAAATCGGTTCAGATTTAGATATAGTTCCCATATATATTTTCGTCCAATTTAATGTAAATGGTGTACCAAAGTCCCTTTATATCTTTCGATTTGAACGAAATTTGGCATACCGTAATGAATTAGGTCTAGAATCATGTGTGTTAAGTTTCGTGAAATGCGATTCAGATTTAGATATAGCTCATATATATTTTTTATTCCGATTTTATGTAAATTGTCGACTAAAGACCCAAAGTTTGTCCGAATGCCACAAAATTTTGTATAATGAACTGTATTTATATAAATTAATCTCTGTTAAGTTTCATTGAAATCGGTTCAGATTTTTTTATAACTTCTACATATATATTTTCGTCCGATTTTATAAAAAATTGACACAAATTTTGCACGACGTCGACGTCTGTTAGGATTCATCTGTTGTATGTACCCAAAGTGGTGAAAGGTATCATATTGTCGGCCCCGTCCGAATTTATTACTTTCCTTACTGGTTTTAAATTTGTATATATTTCCATATATATTTCGAGCGGGTTTCGGACTGAGATTAAATTTTAAACAGTGCGGTATACCGAATAGCGGGTATAAAGTTTGTTAAAATCGATTTTCATAAATTTGTCCATTGTAGGCAAACGACTCTAAATCTTGCCGAAAGGAAATGAAATTTAGCATAGGTTGCAGAAACGCATGTTTATGGATCGATGTTGTCGGTTCACTTCTACATAAAGATGACATATTTAAATTCGTTCTCGAAGGAACATTGCCATGAAATTGTTAGAATACATATGTCGAATATAACCAAAGTGGTGAAGGGTATACTAAAGTCGGTTCAGTCCATCTTTACTACTTTTCTTACTGGTTTTATTAATTTTCTTTTAGACTTAATCTGTTCTTCGATATAATTAGCTTTTGTGATTAAATTATATAGAAATGCCAACTAATTGGTATAAATTTATATTTGTTTTCCTTTCCTATGTTAAACGGTCAACAACAGCCAAATGAATATCAGTTTCAGTCGGACAAAAAACGTCACACTGGAAGTCTTCTATCATTATTAGCAATTTGTGGCGGATTAAGTTATATATAGCCCAGTTTTTTTGCTCTTTTTTGCGAACATAAATTTAACTCTGAACTTGATGTTAGAAAAATGACGTATGCATTTGAAAATGTTTGTTCGGAGGCATGATGATCAACACCAAAGTCTCTGGGTATCAACAACAGTGACATGTTCTAATTCGTTTTTAATTGACATTTTTATACATGTTCAGAACATGATATGAAATAAAAAAATATCGCATGCTAGATATTCAGGGAGGGTAGTAAATATTACTATATATATATATATATATATATTAGGCAATACATCGAACATGTCTTTTAAATTTGTCATAATAATTTAGTTTAAATATGTATATTTTTACCAGCAACATCAAACCTATAAGCATGAAGTTGTTTTTAAAAATACACATTTTCAAATATATTATAACATTTTACAAATGTAGCACAACAATTAACGTAATGTGAACAGAATCGTCTCAAATGGATGATTATGTAAAACTTGCAAGACTAAAACTTTGTTGTAAAACGACTCGTCAGAACTTGGCGTTTAATTAGCATTATCTTAGAATTTTCCGCACGCTAGTTTTAATAAGTTAATTGTTGAAATCTATGTCGAATGACCTCAACTTAGTTGCGATTTTTGTTTTATTTTTGAAATAAAATGACAGAAAATTCGGATAAGCTAGTCAAATTGAAAATGAAAACCAGTAAGGAAAGTAGTAAAGTCGGACTGGGCCGACTATATGATACCCTTCACCACTTTGGGTATATTGCCTCCTATAAGGCGTAGAATTCTCGAAGAAAATATTGACATGAAATTATATAAAGAACTTAAGTGCACCATATCTATTAAATCGGAAGAAAATATATGGGAGCTATATCTAAATCTGAATCGATTTCTACGGAACTTAGCACATATCATTGAGTCTACAATTTACTACGCTGTGTCAAAATTCATGCATATTGATAGATATATAGGGACTTTGGTGCACCATTCACTTTAAATCGGACGAAACTATATGTGGGAACTACATCTAAATCTGAACCGATTTTCGTGAAACTTAGCACACATTATAACAGACGCAATTCAGTACGCTATGCCAAATTTCGTGCAAATCGAAAGATATATAGGGTCTTTGATGCACAAATTACCTTAAATCGGATGAATATATAGGAGCTATACCTATATCTGAACCGATTTTCACGAAACCCTGCACATATCATTCTACACTTAATGCAGTACGCTATGCCAAATTTCGTGCAAATCGAAAGATATATAGGGGATTTGGTACACCATTTACCTTAAATCGGACGAAGAGATATATGGGAGCTATATCTAAATTTGAACCGATTTTCACGAAATCCTGCACACATCATTCTACACTTAATTCAGTACGCTATGCCAAATTTCGTGCAAAACCAAAGATATATAGTGACTTTAGAGGACTATTTACCTAAAATCGGGCGAAACTAATTATGGGAGCTATATCTAAATCTGAACCGATTTTCACGAAACTTAACACACATCATTCTAGACCATAGTCATTACCCTGTGCAAAATTTCGTGCAAATTGAAAGATATATAGGGACTTTAGAAGACTATTTACGTAAAATCGGGCAAAACTATATATGGGAGCTATATCTAAATCATTCTAGGCTTCATTCAGTACGCTATGCCAAATTTCGTGCAAATCGAAAGATATATAGGGACTTTAGAGGACTTTTTACCTAAAATCGGACGAAACTATATATGGGAGCTATATCTAAATCTGAACCAATTTTCACGAAACTTGGACATAAACTTGGACATACAGACGGACAGACGGACAGACGGACGTACATGCATAAATCGACTCAGAAAGTGATTCTATTCTCAAAAGGAACCATGGGTCTATTTCGATTATTTTTGCCTGTTACAAACATATGCCCAAAGACATAATACCCTGTACCACAGTGTGGTGAAGGTTATAAAAATATATCTACATATTTAATTTTAGAATGCATTGAAATAACAAAATGTTATAAAATAAACAATGCTATAGGTAAGACGACTTCAAACATCCCCGCAAAACTTTATTTCAATAGCAGAGACTAAGAGCCATCAGTGCACCATTTTTATGAAGCGGACAGAATTATGTAAATTCGGTCCAATTTAAGGCAAACATTTCACTTCAATTGTTCTGAAATCTACAGGGTTATATATTCCAATTATTCTCAAATTATTCCGTTTACATTTTTATTTGTCAAAATCTTTCAATATATCAGCCCTGCTTAAAATCGTAATGTGTTCTAATAATGCTAATGTAGTGCTCTAAAATCATGCACCAACCAATCTAAAAGTGTCGACAATCATGACAGTTCACAAGTGTTAAGTATTATGACATAATCTATAGATTCCATTCAGGCATTACGCGCAGCCATAAACGAAACCCACTTACACCGCATTGTCATCACAGTTAAACTAGACACATTCTAATGCCAAAATTCGTCCGAATCGTTGCCAACCAACCAACCAACATTTGCAATGAGATCCTAATTAAAGCATCACGGAATTATCATTGACAATTGTACGGCGATAACAATAATTGGGTGGGTGGCTGGCAGGTTTGGTGGCATATAAACACCATCACTAATAAGGCACAGTGTAAATGACACTTTGCACTGAGGATGACCTTAAAATGTGAAATATACTATAAAAGTATACCAGTATAAAAGATACCATTTTCTGAACAAAATCATTTCTCTGAAAACCCAAAAATGTCCACGAAACCCTGGGCTACACAGTTTTAGACACAACATATTATGGGATAATTTAAACGACATGTACATTAGAACATTTTTTACGGGGTTAACCCACTTACGAGGATTTATTTGACATATATTCTATGGAATTGACAATTTAAACCCACTGTGTTAACCAAAGACAAAATTATTACTATAGGTAGTCATGGTATAATAATAGAAGGTAACAGCAAGTGTTGTTGTACAACAATCGATACAACAACCACATGGAATTTTTTTTGTTGTTTTTTAGTGTCAACGTTTTTTGACAGAAAAATATAAACAAACCAACAAATTATATAAATTTTGAAAATGAAATATTTTCGAATCCTCAAAATAAAATTTGAAAAACATGAATTAAAATCTATCAAATTTATATTTTTATCGCTTCCACATCTTTCCTATAATTGAGCCACTACCACTTATATGTGTAACACGTATGAAAATGCTGGGAATAGCGAGTTATTCCATGAAGAAAGATTTTCTTCCTCAAACTTTCCCAGCAAGCAGATTGAGTAAATTGAATACGGGAGCACATTTAATAAAGAAATATTTCAAATTGTATGCGTTCCCAATTTTCCTGTTGGGTGATTTTTAAAAACATAATTTGTCAAATTCATATTGACACTAGTATTACATTGGAATCAAATCAGCTGGGATGATTGTACCATGATAGGTAGTAAACAAAAAATAGCCACATTAGCTTCGTTCCCGTACTTTTTTTTCATAATAAAGCTTTTAAAAGAACGAACTATCAGAAACTACGTTCATGCGAAACTTCTTGGAAATCCATCAAAATCAAAAATAGCATGGGTTCAAAAATATTGAAATTTGCGAGGCGGAATTTTTCAACAAATGGCGTTTGCGCGTTTTTGTTAAGATATTTTGAGATTGAGATATACCTCCCATATATATTTTCGTCCAATTTTTTGTTTGATTGACCCGGCGTACCGAGTTGATTCTTAAATTACGTGCATAAGGGATTATTAAAATCGGTTCGGATTTACATATATCCTCCTTTTTCAAGCAAATTGAGCAACAAATAACCAATACGAAGTTTTTTCTGAAATATCGCATTAAATTATTGTAACTTCGATGTATGAGGTATTATGGAAACAAATGTGGGAAGAATTGGAAGATGCGGTTAAATCCTTCAAATTACCGGGGCGGAGTCTTCATATGGGGAATATGTTAAAACATGAACCTGCATTAAACCAGACAACGTCAGAGACTTTGAAATGCGACTAAGACCATGAATATACCAAGAATTGGACGGTACCTTTGTAAGGGGGTTATGACGAAACGATGACCTATATATCGCATTTTCAATACCAAATGAGAGTTTACATTAAAACAAAAATATTCCTCTTTCCAAAATGCAAACATTTGAACAAAGCCTAATCCGAATGTTTTCAGAAGTCTTGAAAAGCGATAATATTGTACCCCCTTTTAGGTTACCTCCCGACGTACACTTTCAAAATATCGATACACGAATCTGCCATTTGTAGTCACTCTTTCATACTACATTAGAATTTGCAGGTCATTTTCGAAATAATTAATTTTGAATCTGAAAATTTCATCACAATCGCCGATACCCTTCGTCCGATTTAATGTAAACGGTGCACCAAAGTCCTTATATATCTTTCGATTTGCACGAAATTTGGCACAGCGTAATGAATTAGTATAGAATGATGTGTGCTAAGTTTCCTGAAAATCGGTTCAGATTTAGATATAGCTCCCATATATATTTTCGTCCGATTTAATGTAAATGGTGCCCCAAAGTCCTCTTATATCTTTCGATTTGTACGAAATTTGGCACAGGTCTGAATGATGTGTGTTAAGTTTCCTGAAATCGGTTCAGATTTAGATATAGCTTCCATATATATTTTAAATGGTGTAAAAATGCAAAGTCTGTTAGGATTTATTTGTTGAATATACCCAAAGTGGT
This sequence comes from Musca vetustissima, assembly GCF_032173495.1. Taxonomy (NCBI): domain Eukaryota; kingdom Metazoa; phylum Arthropoda; class Insecta; order Diptera; family Muscidae; genus Musca; species Musca vetustissima. The sequence goes on from NW_026887401.1 coordinate 54,696, forward strand.
GAAGGGTATCATATAGTCGGCCCAGTCCAACTTTACTGCTTTCCCTACTGTTTTTTTATTTGATATTGATTAATGCAACAGTGTGCAGTGTCATGAATGATCTTTGGTTTTCTTGTCATAAAATTATGTCGATAATTTATCGTCAAAAGCAGATCTGTGTCCATCACGAAATCTTCAGAACAATTTCAATGCCGAAAAATATCCCTTAAATAGATAAATGGTGAAAAATATTTAAGAACAACTAAAAACTTCGCCGGGCCGATCTTTTTATACCCTCCACAAGTGGACATTTAAAACACCAGTAACCTTTCGGGACCTTCATATTTAGCGGATTATGTCATGTAGAATTTTAAGTAGGAAGATTTGACACTAATGAGAACCCAATTAGTGTCAATGATGGGGGATACCTAAAAAGTAAACCCATATCGATCAATGTACCAAAATGCAGCCAATTCGGTATAATCTCTATTATAGCGAATATTAGGAAGTACCGTTACATGGGAGCTATACCAAAACGTGGATCGATATATTTTCAATACCAAACCTAATAGAAATTGTAATAATGTATGTGCAAAATTTAAAAGCTATATCTTAAATATAGCGAGCTTTATCGTATTTTCAAGAAAAGACAAGAAAAGGACAGGACAGGACAGGACAATAATTTATATAAATTATGAGATCACAGAACCCATAATGTACGGACCCCGAACGGAATGATAAATATAATATACACTCCATCCTATGGTACACAATTTATACAAAATCTACTCCTATAATACGTGTTTAAATTTCAGATGGGCCAGAAGATATTCTACAGGTAACCTATGGGCCAATGCCTTCTACTGGTCTTCTTTGAGCAAAAGACTTATTGACTCAAATATAGGCAGAAGACCTACGACAGGTTTTAGATAGACAAAATACTGTAGGTAGATCTTCTTCAACCAGATATATGTAGAAGGGTTTCGGAGGTTCTGTGGAAACACCCGACCTTCAACAGATCTTGTGTAGAAATAAGACATTCTACACACAATGACCAGAAGTCTTCAATATACTGAAGATCTTCGGCAGATCTCCTACAGGTAGAAGTTCTTCTGCAGGTTTTATATCCACAGAAGACGACACGCTCTGTCAGTTTGAAATATGAAATAAAGAATAAAAGATCAGAAAATTCGGTTAAGACCTTATCAATCGGTACATAGGGATGAATTTAAATAACCACCTTTAAGGGTCGGACGAAAAAATTTCTCCAAAATGAAAAACAAACGCTAATCCAGACTAAATTCAATACGATATGCAAAATTTCGTCTAAAACCTACAAACCTTGGGAGGTTGCTGCGCCATTTACATAAAATTGGACTAATATATATATATATATATATATATATATAGGATGGACAGACGGACGGACATACAAAATCGATTCAGAAAGTGATTTGATGCATATTCTCAAAAGGGGCAATTGGTCTATCTTTTTGCCTTTTGCTTGTTACAAACATATGCAAGAAGACATAATACTCTAGGAAATATAGGCAAATGAAAAAGTGAAGTCTACATTAGAGAGAAGAACAAATCGATCTGCAATCGTCTTAAAGTTTAAAAATCCCTAAAATTGTAAAAATAAAAACTGTTTTTCTTAATAAAATTTTTGAGCTGGATATCAAAAGAATTCCGTTTTTTATCATAATTTATTTTTCTTTACGCATTTGTTTTCATAATGTTTTACAATATCTTTGTAAGTTACAATGTCTTCTTCCAGAAGTTTTCTTTATGCTATGTCTTGATTTAGATTAGGCGAGTTTACTTGCGGCAATTCTTATCGTTCTCTTTTGAACTTGCTTAATGCGTCTATACAAGGCAATTCGGTTTCAAAAAAAATTTTTTTTATTTGTTTCAAATAGTTTTTTCACATTTAAATGAATATAAAATGTCAAAAAATACGAAATACACAAAACGAATTGCCAGAAAATTGTCGGTACGAGCAATTTTTTTCCATTTCTATTCCCCTTGCCCCTCTCTCCTACAAACAAAGACTTGCCGCAAGTAAACTCGCCTAATCTAAATCAAGACTATGTTTAGTTTTCATATTGTCACATTTATTAAGTCCTTGTCACTTGGTAACATAACTCCAATAAGATCGGCATATTTTCTTATCCATCAATTTTTTTGGTACTATTCTCCCATATCCGTTGTTGGACATTTTGATATTTCACTATTCAGGATCAGCAAAAGCTTACTATGCTTCATCAAAATGTTCAAGACTCCTGCCGATTTGGTTTGGTATCATCCTTGGATTTACCTTGCAATCGATTACGTTGATGGGCAATTTGATGTTTCAACTTTTGTTTGAATACAATTTGACGATTAAGGGTTATCATATCGTTGATGGAACATTTCCGTATATTATTGGCAGTTTTCTTAATCAATTTGTCGGTTAGGGAAATTTTGGTACGATTCAAGCGGGCCGGTTGAATTTTCCCCTGGCGTAGTTGTTCACGATACAGGAAAAGAACGTAGCTGAGAGATGATTTGGATTCCATTGTAAAATTATATGTTTATTTTGTAATTTGAATTTGTTGTTAACGAATTGAATTCCCAAATGGAAATGATGAACTAGAAATTGAAACACAACATTTTTATATCCTGCTAGACTAATAAAGGTCATCACACTCAAATCAGGTAGAAGGTTTTGTGAACATGGCAGTTTATGGCTGTAAAATCATAATATGTGGGTACAAACAAAAGGATTAAAATTATATGGCCATACTTTTGGTGGTCAGGTCAGGTCATAATGCCATATCACAATTCAACGGTAATGAATTCATAAAATGTCAGTATCATGATTGTCGTCAGACAACAAATTTGTTCATTAAATTAAATAGTGTCTAAAAGAATGTTTCTATGGAACATATCGACGCCTCCGAACCATAGTATGCTAAGTTTGGTAATCATCGGCCAATCCAAACCAAAGTTATAAGCAAAAATGTACATAGCATGGCACGTAAGATTTAAGAAACTTCCATACTTTGAGAGCTTCTGCTGAAAAACTCACTTTTCAGACTTAGCATACTATTCTTCAGAGGCGTCGATATGTATGTATGTGGATATTTTGGATATTAATAATGTACAGTACAGTAGACAGGGATTATCATTAGGGGAAAAACATCCCCAGCCAGAGTCATGCAGTAAAAATAATTTATAAAAAAAAAACAGAACAAAATTTTTTGTTTATTGCCATCATCTTCCGTAGAATGGGGATTGACATTAAGGAATTTAAAATTACAATATATTTGAAGTATATGTAAATTTGTGCAATATTTCAAGTACGTCGAACAAGCACAGGATTTTTGTGCACCATTTACATAAAACCGAACGGAAATATATATGGGAGCTATATTTAAATCTTAACCAATTTCAACAAAACTTAACACACGTTATTAAATATTCAATACGGTACACTATTCCAAACTATTCCACTATTCGTCTCAATCGGACAATCCTTGTGAGTTTTGTGCACCATTTACATAAAATCGGACGAACATATACACGGAAGCTGTATCTAAATCTAAACCAATTTGGACGAAACATTACGCACGTCGTTCTAGCCTCTCAAGTCACAAAGACTTGTCTCTATCAGACTAACATTGGGACTGCGGTATAATATTGTAAAATCGGAGAAAACTATTTATGATAGCTATATCTAAATTTAAACCGATTTCTACCAATTTTAAGAGGGCTCGTCCTGGAGCCAAATAAATGAGCTGTGAAATAAATTTCCTGTGGTTATAATTAAATGTTTTTCCAATCCTTTAGACCAATTTTACCATACTTTCATAAAGTTGATATTCGGCCAATTTTCCATGAATTCTGTATTTCGATATATCGTTCAGCTTCATACTGTATTTTGATGGTCATCATTAACTTAACAGAGCACGCATTTGATAACAAAATTCAATGATTTGCAAGTCAATATTGCCGAAAAGATAGTAACCCAAAAATCACCCTTTACGTTCGGGTTTTTGTCAATAACCACGGATCGCTAAATACTTCAGGACATAGTTTGGGAAGTATATAAAAATTCCAACTGGTCGAACTTAAAACCTGTTTACTAGTTTTTTTTTATTCAAAAACCAGTAAGGAAAGTAGTAAAGTCGGACGGGGCCGACTATATGATACCCTTTACCACTGTGGGTATATTCAACAGATGAATCCTAACAGACGTCGTATTATTAAAGGACCAGGGACAAAATTATGAAAATCAATTTAAAGCTATATCAAAATCTAAACCGATATGAACTAAAGTTGCCACACGTTATGTTATAGTAACTTCAGTACGTAGAGCAAAATGTTGTGCCGATTGGACCCACCTTGGTAAAGCATTTAAAACCAACTTCTAGGTTATTCAAACTCCAGTACGTTGTGAAAAATTTGTGTCAATTTTGTATAAAATCGGACGACACCATTTACATTAAATCGGACAAAAATATATATGGGAGCTATATCTAAATCTGGACCAATTTTTCAGATAAACTTAACATACACCATTCAATACACCGTGCCAAATTTCGTGCAAATCGTAAGCTATATAGGGACTTTGGTACACCATTTACATTAAATCAAACGAAAATATATATGGGAGCTATATCTAAATCTGGACCGATTTTCTGGAAACTTAACACAGATCATTCTAGAACTAATTCATTGCGCCATGCCATATTTCGTGCAAATCGAAAGATTACAATAGGGATCCAATTTCAATAGGGTTCGTCCTTAGGCCAAACAAATGAGATGTGCCAAATTTCATCCAATTCGGATCATAAATGTGATCTGTACTTTGTTTACAATTTAACGTGGACAGACAGACAGATGGACGGTGGGACATGTATAGATCGACTTAAAAAGTGATTCTATGCATATTCTCAAAAGGAACCATGTGTCTATCTAGTTTGCTTTTGCCTGTTACAAACATATGCACAAAGACATAATACCCTGTATCACAGAGGGGTGAAGGGTATAATCAGTTTACTGTCACAATACACCATATGTTTATATGGTGTATTATGACATAGGTCAGAACCAAAATTGATGTATTAAAGTCAAAATTTACCTGATATCATATAATTTTAATCCTTTTGTTTGTTCTACATAGTTAACCCACATTTTATGACGTCATGGTCATAAACTCATAGTTTAGTTTGTACATAGAACAGGCATCACTCGAAAAGTTTACCTGTCGGATATATAAGACGTAATGTCTTCATTTGAAGCCATCATTTCCATTTGGGAATTTAACCAGTTAAGAATTGCTAAAGAAACTATATCCAAGCACCAATATCACAATGGAATCCAAATCGAAGTCATCTCTCAGCTACGTTCTTTTCTTGTATCGTGAACAACTACGCCAGGGGAAAATTCAGCCGACCCGCTTGAATCGTACAAAAATTTCCCTAACCGACAAATTGATTAAGAAAACTGCCAATAATATACGGAAATGTTCCATCAACGACATGATAACCCTAAATCGTCAAATTGTATTCAAGCAAAAATTAAAACATCAAATTGCCCATCAACGGAATCGGTTACAAAGGAATTCGGAGGTTGATATCCACAATAATCACCAGGCATCTTGAACATTTGAAGGAAACTAAGATTGTATTTTATTGATGAGCACCTACATCATGGGTGTGATGTGTCAGATACTTATCAATCTGGTTTGATTTGTAATGACGAGGAAATGAAGTTAATGCCGAATGACACTAGAGCTGATTACGAAAATCACAAATCGGATCTCGAAGGCAAACTTCGACGATATGTAATTTGTGAAGTTAATATGGAACCTTACATAATGTAGAAGACATATATGCTGAAGTAAAAATAAAGTACGAGTAAAAACTGAATTTGTTATTAGATTTATTTGAAAAATTATATAGAATGTGTAATTTAATTATTAAATGGTTAAAATACTTTATACCATCAGATTTAAGGATAACAAGGTTATAGTTGTTTGGGACTGAAATTCGACATCTGTCAATCTTGGTTGTTAAGTCCTTTTAATTTTCACTGACGTTGACCAAAATGGATTGCACATCTATCTCACAACGCATAAACATTTACAAATCCCACTGGAAAATTGTGATTATGTCACATCCAAGCCTCGAACATTAATGAATTTGAAAACCCATCCAACTATGCAAGCAATTGGCAATATTGTTGTAAGTAAAAATTGCCGTGAGTGAAGATGTAGCGGAAGGCCTGAATGTGTCGAAACCAAAATCACACAAAAATCCATCTGGCCATCCACAATTTCATAGATTCGTGGGCAAATTTTCGAACGAAATGTTCTTAGGCGATTAATTACATTTGGGGTTCGGAGAATGCTCAAGTAATTGAAGAGAGGCCCTTACACTCATCAATTACTTGAACACCAAATGTAATTAAGCGTCTAAGAATATGTAAAGACGATACAGGCCACAGTTATGGACCAATCTTCACGAAATTTTGCATGTAGGATGGGTTCTAGCCAATGAAGACACCTATTGTTTTTGGTAAAGATCGGTTAATATTTAGGAGATGAAATGGATCAAATACTAAATTTTTGTCGGTTTTTCTGTTCGCTCCAGAGGCCGCAATAATGGCCCGAACATCGTGAAATTTTCCATGGCGAAGGGGACGGGCCAAAGAATAAGCATGCCTGTTTTCATAAAGATCGGTCAATATAAAGCGGGTCAAATGGACCCTGACTTTTGTGTAAAAAATTACAAAAATTGTATTCTATATATTTACCACTGAAGGACATAGACCCGAGAAGTTGATATTATATCCAAAAGGAGTGGTTGACCTTTAAATTAATACCAATTATATTGTTGTATGTGCTCGGATGTGGGAGTTTCACATAAATATTTACAGGTATTTCCGCATTCGTATATTATTTAGTAACCCATTATCACTCTAGAGGAACTATAGCGCTGATCGCTTTGAAATGTTCCATGAGGTTCCAGTTATGGTCAAGGACAACGCCTTAATTTTCGGTGATGATCTGATAATAATTTTGGAATGAAGTGGGCCGAAAACTTAATTTTTTTGTGTTATTTTCGAGACGATCTATAGACCACAAATGAAAGCCGAACATCACAACACAACCCACGGTGAAGGGAATCTGGACAATAGCTGTGCTGAATACTCGTAATATTCGGAAAATATGTCAGTGTGAGGAAGAGGTGCTAATCGGGCAAGAGGGTGCAAATATCATGAAATATTGCCCTGGCTCGGAATATACATCCGCGGAAAATTTGAATTTCGTGGTAGTTGTGTAGGGTATCGTATGGTCGGCCCCGTCCGACTATACTGCTCCGCTCACTGGTTTTTATTTGTCGTTGATTCTCCCATTATTCTACCTTCCCCATAAAGGGTCAATATTTTAAAAAATTTTACATCTCTCGGAGTATTCATTTCATTTTTAAATTTCATATGAAGTATCCGATTTCATTAAAACAGTGAAAAAGTTATATATTTACCAAAATCAGATCAAATTAAAATATGGGACATATCGGTCCATTAAAAAAATAAAATGTTTGGAAATTCGTACTAGAACGGTAGAAAAAATACTAAATGCGGTACCCTTTGTATTTGGCGAACCGGTATAACTAGAACTCTTAAATTTGAAATGAGGGTCACTGTTCGAGTGTAGAATATAAACATCACAAAGAATTTTGGACATTTGAAGTATAAACATCCGAAAAGTACTAAAATGTACTAAATTTTTTACAATTTCGTAGCATATGCATGAATGATGAGATGTAGGGTCGATATAAGGAGGTGGTTTTTAAAGCGTTTATACGAAAAATTCTATACAATTTTTAATTTGTGCACCAAATGGCACTAAATTTGGTACAATTTGGATTAAGAGTGAGCCGATAGATCCTGAAATTAGGTCATTAGATTTCCATTGGATTGGATACCCAAATAGGAACATTTTTTTCGCGTGAGAAATGTGGTTTATTTGCGTCATATAATAACCACTTTCTTTATAACCATATTCTATTGTCTTAAATAGTTATGGCTTAGGTTAGGTTACATTACATTCGACCTGTCAACCCGGATTAGAGTCATAAATTTTAATCCATAAACATTATATATAAAAAATCAGATTTACCATACCTGATATGTCTTTGCAATTATATTAAATATTACCTGGATGGTATATAAAATGTTGTATTTCCATTCCTAGTTCATCATTTCCATTTGGGAATTCAATTCGTTAACAACAGTCAAATTACAAAATATTAACAATTTTATAATGGAACCTAAATCAAAGTCATCTCTCGACTATGTTCTTTTCTTATACCGTGAACAATTACGTCGGGGGAAGATTCAACCGGCTCGCTTACATCGTACAAAAATTTCCCTAACCGACAAATTGATTAAGAAAACTGCCAATAATATACGGAAATGTTCCATCAACGATATGATAACCATAAATCGACAAATTGTATTCAAGCAAAAATTGAAACATGAAATTGCTCAACAACGGAATCAATTGTAACGGAAATCCGAGGATGATACACAGAAGAATTACCGGGAACCTTGAAAATGTTTTGATGAGTGGAAATTTGAAAGTGGTGTGCTGAAATGAAGTGAAAACCATCTAATCGACGATATGACAACAGAGCAGATCATGAAGAGAAATTCAGGACGAAGTTACTTTCATATGTGAAGAAAATGTAAAGCACTGAAGATAATTATGATTGAAGTAATAAAATAAAAGACGAATGAAAACTGAACACTATTATCATTTTATTTTAGATTTTTTATAGTATGTATATATAAATTAGTTTTGAAGTTTTTATACCCTACACAACTATGTTGTCAGGGTATTATAGCTTTGTGCAGCCCCAAAAGTTTGTAACGCGGCGAAATATTGATCCTACACCCACCTTTAAGTATGCTGATCGTCATATCTCGACTAGCTGGGTCGATCTAGACATGTGTGTCCGTCCGTCCATTATAATTTGTAAACACGATACAGGCCACAGTTATGAACCAATCTTCACGAAATTTTGCATGTAGGATGGGTTCTGCCCAATAAAAACCCCTATTGTTTTAGGCAGAGATCGGTTAATATTTAGGGGATGCAATGGACCAAATACTTAATTTTTTTCGTTTTTTCTGGTCGCTCCAGAGGCCGCAATTATGGCCCAAACATCGTAAATTTTTACATGGAGAAGGAGATCGGGCCAAAGAATAAACATGCCAGTTTTTATAAAGATCGGTCAATATTTAGCGGGTCAAATGGACCCTGTCTTTTGTGTGAAAAATGACAAAATTTGTATTCTATACCGTAATATTTACTCCTGAAGGACATTGACCCTAGAAGTTGACAGTATGTCCAAGAGGAGTGGTTGTCCTTTAATTTGATATGTGGTTCTATGTACTTGGATGTTGGAGTTAAACCTAAATATTTTCAGGTGCTTACGTATTCGTATATTACTAAGTAACCCATTACCACACTAGAGGGCGTAAATAAAGCGCTGAGGTTCCGGTTATGGTCAAGGACGACGTCTATAATTTTCGGTGATGTTGAGATAATATTTAGGGGGTGCAATGAACTGAAAACTTTATTTTTGTCAGATTTGTGAGTCGCTCCATATTTTATACGGTAAAGGGGATCTGAGCAAATATTTAAAATTAAATATTAAAATCGGTCAATATTCCGAGGGTAAAATCAACCGAAATTTAAAGTGACCAAATTTTATTTTTTTGGCGGTAATATCCACTTCGGGAAAACAAGATTTTGAAAATAAGCCAATGTTAGAAAATGGAGCTATTGACTTATAATCGGCCAAGAGGGTGCAAATATTGCCAGGCTCACCGAAAGTTAGATTTTCCACCGAAAGTTAAATTTATTTTGGTATTATCGGGGTATCGGCCCCCGTCCGACTATACTGCTCCGCTCACTGGTTATAAGATTGAATGATTGTAGATTTTTACTAAGATAATAGATAAGATAATAGTTATGTGTGGCTGTTAGAAGCTCGGGAAAACTTTAAACGCGTTCTTCTCAAAATAGTGTTTTTACGAATGGAGGGCACGATATATGTAACTTAACTTATTTTTCTAACTTGATTTTTGGTAACAAATGGGACATTTCCAAATATCAAATATCGTATATCCACCATGGTAAAAAAATTAGTGAAAATTAATTTTATAATATATTGCAACACTGCAAATCCCAATTTTTTAACCAAATCTTTATATCAGTCACTCCTTCCTGTACCTTCCCCAAAAAAGGGAAAACATTCAGACATTTTTTAAATATCATACTTGGTATTGTAATGTCAGATGGAGCCTGACAAAAATTGGCTTGGTCAGAATTATATGTATCAGCCCTCATAGTAATGCCTACCCTGAAGGAAATGTTAGGTTGTATCGCTTTTGTCTACTATTTTGGCGGCATGTTGAAATTTTGATAAAAACGCGAATTTAAAGTGACTAAATGAAATTGGATAATTAATTGATGAAGAAAACCAGTAAGGAAAGTAGTAAAATCAGACTGGACCGAATATATGATACCCTTCACCACTTTGGGAATATTCTACATATGTATCCTAACAGACGTCGCGTTTTTGATATATATCTATATCTGAGCCGATTTAAGGGAAACTTGCCAGAGACTAATTTATATTACTTCGGGACGTTGTGTCAATCGGCAAAGCTATGACAAATTTCTTGCAAATCGAATGATTTTCAGAGACTTTGGTGCACCAATTACCTAAAATCGGATGAAAATACATATGGGAGCTATATCTAAATCTGAACGGATTTTCATGAAACTTTGCACACATCATTCTAGACTTATTTCAGAACGCTATGCCAAAATTCGTGCAAATCTGAAGATTTCCCGGGACTTTAGTGGACTATTTAGCTAAAATCTGGATAAATTGCATATGGGAGCTATATCTAAATCTGAACCGATTTTCATGAAACTTAGCACACATTATTATTGACGCTATTCAGTACACTATGTCAAAATTCGTGCAAATCAAGAGATTTCCAGGGACATTAGTCCCTAAAATCGGGCGAAATTGCATATGGGAGCTATATCCAAATCTGAACCGATTTTCATGAAACTTAGCACACATTATTATAGATGCAATTCAGTACATAGCGTACTGAATTTTGGCATAGCGTACTGAATTAAGTCTAGAATGATGTGTGCAAAGTTTCGTGAAAATCGGTTCAGATTTAGATATAGCAATTTTAAATATTTGCTCAGATCCCCTTTACCGTATAGAATATGGAGCGACTCGCAAATCTGACAAAAATAAAGTTCTCAGTTCATTGCACCCCCTAAATATTATCTCAACATCACCGAAAATTATAGACGTCGTCCTTGACCATAACCGGAACCTCATGGAAAATTTCTAGTGTGGTAATGGGTTATACATATAAATATTTAGGTATAACTCCCAGAAGAGGTCAACCACTCCTCTTGGGCATACTGTCAACTTCTCGGCTATGTCCCTCATTTTTCACACAAAAGACAGGATCCGTTTGACCCTCTAAATATTTACCGATCTTTATCAAAACTGGCATGTTTATTCTTTGGCCCGATCTCCTTCTCCATGTAAAAATTTACGATGTTTGGGCCATAATTGCGGCCTCTGGAACGACCAGAAAAAACGACAAAAATTAAGTTTTTAGTCCATTTCATCCCCTAAATATTAACCGATCTTTGCCAATAACAATAGGGGGTCATTGTACAGAACGCATCCTACATGCAAAATTTCGTGAAGATTGGTCCATAACTGCGGCCTGTATCGTCTTTACAAATTATAATGGACGGACGGACACACATGTCTAGATCGACTCAGCTAGTCGAGATATGACTATATATATGCACAAAGCTATAATACCCTGACAACATAGTTGTGTAGGGTATAAAAACTTAAATACTAATTTATATATACTGTAAAAATCTAAAATAAAATGAACAATTCAATTCAGTTTTTATTCGTCTTTTATTTCTTTACTTCAATCATAATTGTGTTCAGTGCTTTACATTTTCTTCACATGTGAAAATAACTTCGTCCTGAATTTCTCTTCGTGATCTTCTCTGTTGTCACATCTTGAAGATTATATGGTTTTTACTTCATTTCATCAACTAATTCCAGCACACCACATTCAAATTTCTACTCATCAAAATATTTTGTTGTTTATGGCTCTTCAAAATTTTCAAGTTTCCAGGGGATTCTTCTGTGTATCATCATCGGATTTCCGTTGCAATTGATTCCGTTGCTGGGCAATTTGATGTTTCAATATTTGCTTAAATACAATTTGTCGATTTATCGTTATCATATCGTTGATGGAACATTTCCGTATATTATTGGCAGTTTTCTTAATCAATTTGTCAGTTAGTGAAATTTTAGTACGATGCAAGCGAGCCGGTTGAATCTTCCACCGACGTAATTGTTCACTGTACAAAAAAAAAACATAGTCGAGAGATGACTTTGATTTCGGTTCCATTATAATGTCTATATTTACAAATTACTGACTTATTATTGACCATGATACTAGTTCAACAGACAGTTCCTACAGGGTAGCTACACTTGTTAATCTAATTTTTTACAACATTATGCATGTGTTTGTGAAAAATAATTCGAATTAATTTGTTTAGTAGTTTCGATTGCCTGCATTTAATCCCAACTGCCCTTCCCCTACCCAATTCTTTCGTTAATCCTTTTGTTTGTTATGCAATATTCCACATAATGAGCAATAAAACAATTTATGATTACCTATGATTAACAAGTGTTATTACAAAAGGATTATAATGTCAAACCACAGACCATATTTTATTGGTACAGGTAGAATTTTTATTAATTTAATAACACAGGTAAACCATTTCAAGGACTTGTGTATATAAAAACTCAACAAATGTTTCAGGGATACATCATTCTCGTACTAACCACAGAAAACATAACATTAAAAACTAAAACAAAATGGAATCGAAATCATCACAACAACAAACATCACTTAGCTACGTTCTCTTTTTGTATCGCGAACAATTGCGTGTCAAACGAAAGCAGCCAACCCGTTTACATCGCACTAAATTCTCACTTACCGATAAACTTATCCAGAAAACAGCAACAAATATACGCAAATGTTCGATCAGTGATATGATAATCCTCAATCAACAAATTGCATTTAAACAAAAGTTAAGGAATCAACTTGGTCAGCAGCGCAATCAAATGCCAGGGAGGATAGCGGAGACAACACAGCAAACTGAAGAGCATTCATAACATCGAAACAAGAGAATGACAGTTACGCTGTGAAAATTGAGAACATTTATTGACAGATTGACATCGTAACATTTAAATGAAAAACTAATGGAGATCACAAGATTTTAGTAGCCAACATGAAAATCCTGCAAAATGGTCACAAATAGCCAGGCAACATTGAGTGGGAATATTTAGATATTTAAGTAGAGTTAAGCGTTTTGTTAGCATTTGTTTCAAATAAAATTGTACAAATATATGTATTTTAATAAATTAATATCGCATTTTATTTCATTAGAATGAACAAATTGAAGGTGGGTGATCGTAAGTAGACAATTTGCGTTCGCTTTCATATTTAAATGATTTCGACAACGTTGACATCACAGGCCGCAACAAAACAAAAAGTAAAGCATACCTTTAGGCGACATTACAGTTATGCGTACGATGTTGTCAAAAAGCGAATCTTGCAATAATATCTATTAAATTATTAACATTACCAACAATTCATAACAACTTTTTGCTAAAGCATACTTTTAGGCATACACTGCAATGCAAACTATTAACCGAACACTTAACATTTACATTGATTCCCGTTGCATTATGGTTTACAGATTTTTGACATTTTCTTTTATGATTGGAATGTACATGTTTAGCCACTTCGTGTTTTCAAACCCTATCGAAATTGGGAAAAATCGGTTCAGATTTACATATAGCTCCCATATATATGTTCGTCCGATATAGGCACCATAGTCCCTATATATCTTTCGATTTGCACGATATTTGGTATAGCGTACTGAATTGGGTCCCGAATGATATGTGCCAAGTTTCGTCAAAATCGGTTCAGATTTAGATATAGCTCCCATATATATTTTCCTCCGATTTAAGGTAAATGGGGCACCAAAGTCCCTCTATATCTTTCGATTTGCACGAAATTCCGCACAGAGTACTGAATTATGTCCAGAATGATGTGTGCCACGTTTCGAGAAAATTGGTTCAGATTTAGATCCCATATATAGTTTCGTCCGATTTTAGGCAAATTGTCCACTAAAGTCCCTGGAAATCTTTTGAGGTCTACAATGATGTGTGTTAAGTTTCCTGAAAATTGGTTCAAATTTAGATATAGCTCCCATATATATTTTCGTCCGATTTAAGGTAAATGGTGTACCAAAGTCCCTATATATCTTTCGATTTACACGAAATTTGGCACAGCGTAAGGAATTAGGCCTAGAATGATGTGTGTTAAGTTTCCTGAAAATCGGTTCAGATTTAGATATAGCTCCCATATATATTTTCGTCCGATTTAATGTAAATGGTGTACCAATGTCCCTATATATCTTTCGATTTACATGAAATTTGGCACAGCGTAATGAATTAGGTCTAGAATAATGTGTGTTAAGTTTCCTTCCTTCAATTTCATGTCAAAATTCTTTAGAATATAACCAAAGTGGTGAAGGGTATCATATAGTCGGCCCAGTTGGACTATAATACTTTCATTACTGTTTTTTTTTTTTTTTTTGCCTCCGAAATTTGTTTAAGTGATCGTGGAAGCGCCCATAGTTAATCAGAACCGATTTTACCGAACATGACACACCCCATTTCAGAAGTCCATTCAATACGCTCTGCAAAATGGTGTGTCAATCGGATAAACTTGGCTGCACCATTTACATAAAATTGGTCGATAACATATATGAACTTTTTATATCCTCCGCCATGTGGAAGACATTAAAAATATTTACAATGAATGGTGGCTTCTAGAAGAAAATGTACCGAAAAAAAAACGCTAACTAAACGGGGACCAATATTGATCATTCTGGGTAGTTAAATCATATTTTTTGTACAGAGATCGGAGTGTGTCGTGCTAATGTGGCTTCTTTTAGTCCAAAGGTGACAGATAAGGCTGGGTTTTTACAAATTCATACTAGAACGGTACGAAAAGTACTAAATGCGGCATCCTTTGTATTTATCGAACCAGTAGAGCTAGAACTCTTAAATTTTAAATGAGGGTCACTGTAGAGGTGTGGACCAGATATATCAAAGGGGTTTTTGACAATCGAACTATAAGTATCCGAAAAGTACTAAAATTTACTAAATTTGGTACAATTTCGTAGTATGTATTCATTCACTAAAAACTTGAAATTTGGAATGCGTATAAGGAAGTGGTTTTGAAAGCGTGTACTCATGTATACGAAAAGTGCTATATGGTACTATATTTGCTACAATTTATAATTTGTATACATGGAGCTGGAATCCTAAAATATGAAATTAATTCGTAGTTTTGGAAATTGTTTACCTTTATGTACGAAAAGTATTAAATCGTACTATAATTGGTACAATTTGGATTTTGGAGAACCGATAGAAGACTCTTGACATTTGGAGTTAGGATCACTATTGGGTGTAGTTAGGAGTTGAGAGAGAGGAGAGTTGAGTTGAGCTACTTAAGAAATTTTGGAAATTCCTACTAATATGTACTAAATTTGGTACAATTTAAATTTTGGGTAAAGTGATGTATGAAGTTTTGTAATAAATGTAGTTTTGGGTGAACCGATTGAGGTGGAATCTTGAAATTTGACTATAGGGCCACGGTTGTTGGGTGTTGGATTGTGTTTTTTTTAAAGAAAGTTTTGGAAATTAGTACTAATGTGTACTAAATTTGGATTTGGGTGAACCAATATAGCTGGAATCCTGATATTTGAAGTTGGGGTAGGATTGTAGAATTGGGATATGTAGAAAATGTTGGCAATTCGTACTAATGTGTATTAAATGGTAACAAATTTGAATTTAGGTGAACCGATAGAGCTGGAATCCTGACATGCGGAGATAGGATCACTGTTGGATTGGGGTATGTAGGAAGATTTGGAAATGTCTACTAATGTGTACTAAATGACACTAAATTTCCTACAATTTGGATTAAGAGTGAACCGATAGAGCTTGAATCCTGAATTGGGTAATACCATTGGAATGTAGTAATGGAATTTTGCACTTATGTGTAGTCTTGTGTCGTTCGTGAACGACCTAGTTCAATTGAACGAGTCAGTCCACTGAACGAATGAACGACATAGTTCACTTTTTATTATTGTCGTTCACTGAAAATCAATCTCAATCTCTAAACGATGTTGCTCAACGAACGCCGTCGGTCACTGAACGATATTGTATTTTCTTCTACACCTTGAGCGTGTTCACAGGTTCACTGACTTTGACCATCTGAACGGCGTCAAATAAGAACAATTTCATATAAAATCTGTTAATGTTAGAAGTGTAGTGCAGTAGTGTTTTACATATAGTTGGGGTGTCAGTAACCACCACCACCACCCATTAATAAAGTGGAGAAAATTGATAGGAAAATCCTTCGAATGATTGTGAATGCTAATCGTTCATTACGGTTGGTTGAACTGCCAGAATTTAATTGGAATACACTGCCATACCAATGAAACTGAGTAACCTTTTGAACGATATAAGCAACTGAACGAGGTGAACGACTTAGTTCACTTTTAAACCAGTAAGGAAAGTAGTAAAGTCGGACGGGACCGACTATATGATACCCTTCACCACTATAGGTATATTAACATGAAATTGGATGAAATAAAATATGTGATATTTATCTAAATGTGAATCTACCTAGATCTATCCACAAAGTATGTAAATCGACTTCAAACAAATATAAATAGGTCATCCGTTGGGCTATGTCTGTACTTCTACAAAACGCAACTACGTAATTCTATGCTCAATTTTGTAAGTTGTGCATAATTTGATGTCAACCTGACTAACTGAGGAGTTTGATGCCCAATTTACTTGAAATCGGGCGAAAATATATATGGAAGCTCTGTCCAAATATTAAGCGATTTCAAACAAACTTGTCACAGGTTAGGTTATACTAATTTTAGAACGTTTTGTTCCTATCAGCCTATTGGTTCCTTGGTGCGTCAATTACTTAAAATCAATCTATAATAAAAGGGAGCTATATCTAAATCTGGACCGATTTTCACGAAACAAGGCAGACATCACTCAAGGCTCAATTCAGTACATTACGCCAAATTTCGTGCACATAGGGACTTTGGTGCATCATTTGTATGAAATCGGACGAAACTATATGTGGGAGCTACATTTAAATCAGGACCGATTTTCTCAAAATTTGGCAGACATCATTCTAGGCTCAATTCAGTACGTTATGCCAAATTTCGTGCACATCGAAAGATATATAGGGACTTTGGGGCACCATTTACATGAAATCGGGCGAAACTATATATGGAAGCTATATCTAAATCTGGAGCGATTTTCTCGAAACTTGGCAGACATCATTCTAGGCTCAATTTACATGAAATCGGACGAAACTATATATGGAAGCTATATCTAAATCTGGACCGATTTTCTCGAAACTTGGCAGACATCATTCTAGGCTCAATTCAGTACGTTATGCCAAATTTCGTGTAAATCGAAAGATATATAGGGACTTTGGGGCACCATTTACATGAAATCGGACGAAACTATATATGGAAGCTATATCTAAATCTGGACCGATTATCACGAAACTTGGCAGACATAATTCTAGGCTCAATTCAGTACGTTATGCCAAATGTGGTGCAAATCGAAAGATATATAGAGACTTTGGTGCACCATTTACATGAAATCGGACGAAACTATATATGGGAGCTATACCTAAATCTGGACCGATTTTCACGAAACTTGGCAGACATCATTCTAGACCTAATTGATTAGGCTGTACCAAGTTTCGTGCAATTCGAAAGATATATAGGGACCGTTTACATTAAATCGGTTAAATATATATATGGGAGCTATATCTAAATCTGAACCGATTTCAATAGGGTTTGTCCTTGGGCCGAATAAGTGACCTATGCCAAATTTCATCCAAATCGGATTATAAATGCGTACTTTGTACTTTGTTTACAATTTAACACCAACAGACGGACGGACATGCATAAATCGACTCAGAAAGTGATTCTATGCATATTCTCAAAAGGAACTATGGGTCTATCTCGTTTCCTTTTGCCTGTTACAAACATATGCACAAGGACATAATACCCTGTACCACAGTGTGGTGAAGGGTATAAAAATGATCTAGTTCGTTCGATCACTGAACTGAACGAGATTGACCAAGACTACTTATGTGTACTAAATGGTACTAAATTTGATACGAATTGGATTTAGGTGAACAGATAGGGCTGGAATCCTGAAATTTAGAATTAAGATTGGGGTAGGTGGGAAGTTTTGGAAATTTGTACTTATGATTGTTAAAGTGGGCAGTTATGGAAATTTATATTTATGTGATCTAACTGATACTGAATTCGGATTTGGATGAACCTATATATGAAATTTGATTTTTTTTTTCGAAATAAAAATTACAAGAGTATAAAGGTTAATAAATGATACCAAATTTATTTTTTGTTGCAGTCAGAATTAGTGTGTAGGGTTGAGATATGGAGGTAGTTTTGGAACTACGTACTAAAAAATTACATAGGGACATATTGTTTTTTTTTTAAATACGTCCCACAGTCGCCAACGAAGTAGCAGACATATGCTAGTTATAAAACTATTCAGCGAGATCAGCTAAATTCTATTCGATTTCATAAAAATGGTACATGAAGGAGCGCATCCGACTTAAAAAAATACCACAAAATTTAATTCCACAGATCTCTATGGTCTGTAGTGTATTAGAAAACATTTTGATTATTCCCTTAGTATGGCATAATTCTTTATCCTAATGCCTGAATGAATGCTGGCTTCTTTTCAATGTTGATTCTGCCAACATCGAATTATGTTCTTGTCGAATTCCTGAGTCTCGATAAACTTCATACTTCAGTTATATTGCCTAAAATATTTCAACATGTCACTTCCTGTATTTGAGGGGGTGGGGTAGAGTTGGTAATATACCTACCGAACATATGTATGTAGCCCAGTTAGTAAATTCAATTTAAGCTTCATTGATTGTTAGTTGGCTGGTTGGTTGGTTGGATGGTCTGGCTCGTTGCTTTATTCGTTCGGTGTTCATCTTGCCATTTTGCTGCTGAATGGCCTGGCATTCAATTCTTCTATACTCGTTTGTTGTTGCTGCTGTTGCTTTAGTTTTATGCAATCACTTTTAGGGCTGTTGTTTTGTTACTGGTTGGCATTCGATCATTGTTTGATGGATACAATTGCAGTCTGTCTGTCGGTCGGTTAGTCTTATTTCTTGTTTTCTTTTTTTTTTTTTGGTTTAGTCGAACTTCTTAGTTTTATGTTGCAGTTTTAGTAAATGCGGCTATTGTTGTTGTTGTTGCTATAGCTATTTGTGGTTGCATGTCGTCTCAAGATATCTTCGCTGAGAAGATGAAACCACTCAACCTAATTTCTTGTGGTAGACAAATACACAACCACATACACAGTCACATACACACACACATAATACATATTCTGATAAATTTGCTCCACTCACAACTGAAGCCACTACGTACAATCCTAAGTAGATACAGATACATCGAAACTTGGTCTATGGCTAAATTTAGCTTTCAGCCATGATACAGAATGGTTAAGTAAGCGTTAAGCATGAATCGTTATGTTAATACCGGCATTTGCATCGCATTGCAACAACAGAAACTGAAATAGAAGTAGTAGTTTTAGTTTCAAAGGTAAAATTGATGTTTCTGTGGTTGTTGTTGTGCTGCTGCCGCTGTTGTTATTACCATAGTAGTGGTGATATGATCTGATTTCTTGGGGTTATTTAAATATTTATTACCAAAATTTTAAACAATGAATTGTCAATTCAATTTTATGTATACAAACATAAATCCTTTGTCACATGCGCACTTACACTGAAAGAAATTTCGCGTGTATACACGCTTTGATACAATGGAAATATGTTTCATTGAAATGTTGGTATTATACCTCAAATGCCTGAGGACCAAATATATTTCAGACCATTTTGGATTAGATTAATAAAGAATTAGATTGAAGAAAGTAAGCGATTTAGTTCAAATTTGCACAGCGTAATATTTCTTCCAAATTGGGTCAATATTTTGAAGAAATGCAAATATTATTATATAGGTTTATTCACTTTGTGGCTTCAAAAGTAAAAGTAACAAGTGAAAAAGCGTTAAGTTCGGACGGGCCGAACTTTGGATACCCTCCACCATAGTTATACTGGCAAATACATGCAATGAAAATATAGGGAACATACCAAAAAGTGGGCATATACCGATAATTCTACAAACCGATTTATGTAAACCATTATGAACACCAAATACAAACTTCAGCAATTTTTAATGGGGATTTTTCCTAAAATCTGTAAGATCCAAAAAGTGGACAGATTCTGATAAAGCATGGTAGAGTATAAAAGCCTCAAACTAGTGTAATTTAGATTAACAAGTTATATGAGGCTATGCCTAAAGGGGGATCAATATTGATTTCATAGTGTAGGAAATAGTGAATATTTGGGGATATCATTATATGAGGGTTATGCCTAATTAATGACCGGTATATGCCAATATTGAACCCAATATTTTAATTGTTTATCTCAATTCTTTACTTCAGGAGGTATTACTATATTGAGGAGATGCCTAAATGTCTGCCGATATATTTCATTATCGTCATGTTTGAGTTTTCTTTTATCACAATATCTTTAGATGGGGGAATGTTTTCCACTTGATGGCTAAATAGTCTTTGTAGGGTAAAATTGACTATTCCCCGTAACGACTACCCAACCCCAACACACGAAACAAATCAGATAACTATTCTCATAAAAATGGTAGTTATATGGGGACTACCCCAAAAAAGGGGTGAATATTAATAATTTTTTTGTGGGGAGATTTGTTACCATATACGACTACAAATACCAAATTTAAGCAAATTCGGTTAAAAAACGCGCTCAAGAACCTCAAAATATCGAAAATTGGGGGTACCCTTATATGGGGGCTACCCGAAAAAATTATCCTATATTTATATTTTTTTTTGTGGAGAATTGTAGCCAATTCGGTGAAAAAATCCGGTCAAAACCCCCCAAAAATTGGAAATTGGGAGTTACCCTTATATGGGGGCTACCAGAAAAAGTGGACCTATATTTATAATTTTTAGTGGGGAAATTTGGTACCCAATAAGAACCCAATGTACTAAATTTCAGCGAATTCGGTTGAAAACCGCGCACAAGAACCCTACAATACCGAAAATTGGGGGGGTACCCTTATATGGGGGCTACACGAAAAAATTGACCTATATTTATAATTTTTAGTATAGAGATTTGTACCCAATAAGAACTCAAAGTACTGAAGTTCCGCGAATTCGATCGAAAAATGCGATCAAACCCCCCAAAATACCGCAAAATTGAGGGCACCCTTATATGGGGGCTACACGAAAAAATTGACTTATATTAATAATTTTTTGTGGAGAGATTTGATATCTAATAATAACTGAAATTACTAAATTACAGCCAATTCTGTGAAAAAATCCGGTTAAAGCCCACCAAAAACTGAAAATTGGGAGGTACCCTTATATGGGGGCTACCAGAAAAAGTGGACCTATATTTATAATTTTTAGTGGGGAAATTTGGTACCCAATAAGAACCCAATGTACCAAATTTCAGCGAATTCGATTGAAAACCGCGCTCAAGAACGCTAAAATACCGAAAATTGGGGGGTACCCTTATATGGGGGCTTCCCGAAAAAATTGACCTATATTTATAATTTTTAGCACAGAGATTTGCTACCCAATAAGAACTCAATGTACCAAATTTCAGCGAATTCTGTCGAAAAATGCGATCAAACCCCCAAAATACCGCAAAATTGGGGGTACCCTTATATGGGGGCTATTCGAAAATATGGACCCATATTTATAATTTTTGGTGGAGAGATTTGCTACTCAATAAGAACTCCATGTGCCAAATTTCAGCGAATTCAGTTGAAAATAGCGCTCAAGAACCTCAAAATACCGATAATTGGGGGGTACCCTTATATGGGAGCTATGCCTAAACGTGGACCGATAAAGCCCATCTTCGAACTTGACCTGCCTGCAGACAAAAGGCGACTCTATGCAAAATGTTTGCGATCCATATCCATTCGTTTAGACGCTAGAGTGATTACAAAAGACAAACGGACATGGTCATATCGTCATAAAATTTTACGCTGATCAAGAATATATACTTAATAGGGTCGGAAATGATTATTTCGATGAGTTACAAACGGAAAAACAAAATTAATATACGCTCCATACTATGGTGGAGGGTATAAAAAATTATGCGATAACAAACTCTACCATAAGCTGGAGGTTATATTAATTTTGTCATTCCGTTTGCAACACATTGAAATATTAACCGTAGACCCCACACAGTATATACTCTTGATCGGAATAAATTTCTATGTATAGTTTTACACAGACATTGCTAGTACTTCTAGGATATTGGTATTTGTAACCGAAATATATATGTACACGATTTTGTGTAACCCTCATATAATGGTGCCCCTCAATATTCGATTTTCGACACGTTTTCCAACCGAATTGGCTGTAATTTGGCATTTTCGGTTATCATGGTATAGAACATCTCCGTGACCCAAGTTTCAGGGTAGCCCCCATATGACGGTACTACCCTGATTTCGGTATTTTGGGGACTTTGGACAAGTTTTTCTGTTATTTGGGTTCTCATTGTATAGCACATTTCCGTACTAAAAAATTTTTAATATGGACCCACGTTTAAGGGTAGCTCACGCGTTTTTCAACCAAATTGTCTGTAATTTGTTATTTTGCATTCTCATTGGCTGTCAAATCTCACTACCAAAATGTATCAATTTCGATGTACGTTATATTACAGCCACATATAGAATTTCAATCATCTTTTTCTCACGTGTTTTTCGGTATGTTCAAGGTCCTATCATAACATGAGTTTTCTCCTAGGAGCCTCCATTAATTTTAGATATTTTGATTGGCATCCTCATGAAACATCGAAAAACGCATATAAAGTTTGAGAAGCACTTCAATCGTCGCTTTATGCCGACGTAATAAATTGGCTTTATCTTCAAGAGTTGTTAAGATAATCACTTGGGTCATTCATGACTTAGTGTAGGTTCGAATCGAATCAAAAAATAATATTAATTGTTTTGTAAATGAGAATCGGTGGGATCGCCTTAAATCACTAATAAATATAGAGTTTATGGGGTCTCCGACGACACTTTTTTTTCCAGGTGACACCTTATGGCGGAGAGTAGCACAAAGACAAAAGAAGTTGCTAGTATCCCATAAATTCCATTGAGAACACCAGTTCATGACCATGTGATCATATCGAACCTGTTTTATAGAGCAATGTTTACCAGGTGCACCAAACATACGTATGTATGTTATCTGAGATAGAATTTTAAGTAAGCAAGTAAGCTACAGAGATTTGTTCTTCCTCAGAAGTAGGGATGGTCCCTGTATCCAATTTTTAGATTTTCGACTGTCAAAAAATTTAAACTTCGAAAAGTTCAATTTCATAAACGTCATTTATTTCAATGTTTTCAACAGATACAATTATTATCAAGTATATGTAATATTTGTAGATATTTAGGAATATTATTTTTGAGAATAAAATTTTGAAATTTGATATGGGTTTCAGTAATTCCCATATTCACTAATTCTGACGTATGTATTATACGTCGAAAATGTATTTCCGTCTTTCTTTTTGATGAACTATCTCGACTCAGAAGTGTTGCGCTGTCCACAGTTCTTTCGAAGACATTCCAACTCGCTTTCACTCCTAGCAGTATGCAAGAAAATGCATACTGCAATTGTGGAATATGATAGAATTTTCTACCATATTTTTAAAACCCTCAGATACTTTTTTCCAGTTTAAATAGACTTAAAGCGGATATATCTCCATAATACTAATTCTCTAAAAGGAGTTGTGGTTTGCCATTCTTATACATTGTAACTTTATACAAACAATATACATGTATATGATTCTTCGTCTACTGATTTCTCCTCCTTGTGGTGAGCAAGAGGTTGTCCGGGTTTTTGAGATGTCTCATCAACACCAGAGATGAGATGAAGATGCCGGTATGAGTGCTATTGTTAATGGGAATTATGAAGATGCGGTTAAAAGTCTCTTCTCTGTTGTCTCTTGTCGGTCGTTTGTGTCATTTATTTATTACTGTTGTTGTTTATAAACAACAACAACAACGGCAACAACAATAGTACAAGCAGCATCCTCAGTGCAACATCCATTCATTCAGTCATCCATACATCCATTCGTTTGCTCAACTATCCATCCATCTGTATTGACGTTGCCATCCCTGCCTAACTCGTCACCATTGATGCCTGCCTAGCTGACAGACTGACTGACTGCCTAGCTGGCTGGCTGTCTCTCAAGAGGAAATAATCTCAATGGCATTTTTGGCCTACTTTTACTTTGTTTCAATACAACAGCAGACCACCAATAGAATAGATGCAGGTCTCAAATTCAAATTCGAATCAAAATTCAAAAATGTATCTGTATGTGTGTGTGTGTGGCTTAGAGTTTGTGTATATATTTGCATTTGTTTTTACCTTGCTGCCGTTAATAAATAAATTGTCATGCTTTCAATTGCACTGGCTGTCTGTCTGTCCATCCAAACATCCATCTATCTGCCTCTCTACCGGCATATTTATTTATGTTTGTAGCTGCGTGTCTATTTTGGCCATTGGCTGTTAGCTTTGTTAATTTCAATTGTTTTTGTTATTTTTTTTCGTTTTTTGGTTGCTTTGCAAATAGTTATTTATGTTTCCTCTGGCAAAGAAGCTGCAGCTGAAAATTATGCCTTGTTCCGATTCGATCTGTTGCACAACAGTAAATTACCAAATTGAGGTTACAAGAATGGAATATTGTAATTTAAAATAAAAAAAAAATTGTCTTCCAATGGTACCGGGCATTAAAAAATGTGTACACAAGTACTACATTATCACACCTGTAAATATTCTGGAAAGCGAAACCTTTCCTGAGACTGTGAATAATTTCTTCAGGATACTTATTATTATTAGACGGACAAATTAAAACTATCTTGATATAAGTAAAATCGAAGCGCTTCTAATAGAGAGCGTTGCTATGCATCCGGCAGGCTTGCTAATGAGGTCAACGGATTAATTAGTTCAACATCAGATGTCCATGACTATTCTGTGCAAGTTTTCGATAAAAGCGGATGCTGTATGAAGCTATCTGGAATCTTCTCGAAAGAGATTAAGATTAAGATTACATTTATTGAGCCTTTGAAACAAACAGTAAATTTTTACAGAGTTGTCATAATATTTAGAAATACTTAAGATTGTAATGTATGATCAAAATTTACAATAATTATGTGTACAGCACCATGCTTAAGAGTAAGATAGACACAAAAATAAATTCAGATTGTTAATGTTAAACAAAAATTCCTTGCTCCCGGGAATGCACTTATCTGGAGTGTTAATAAACTCAATTAAACTTATAATCTAAAAACAAAATAAAAACCAAAGGAAATCAAAAAATAATTTAAAAAACAAAAAACACAACAAACACTTATATTACCCCCTATGCGTACCAGGATAAGTTTTTCCGTAAAATGAACACCGAGTATTGACATTAATGTCAAAATTCGGTGGATTTTCATTAATATAACCAATAGGCGACAAGTAATTTGTATTCCTCCAAGAATATGATATTTGATTATTATAAACACCTGACACGTTACTGTTATCATGATTTTGCACCCTATGAATAAATTTTGATATCAAATCACAAACGTATAACCCAACAGGAGTAATTTTTGACTCACCATAAACCTCTCTGTTGGAAAAACGTTTGCAAGGTGATTTGAAATATTTACCAATACAGTGCCTCAAAACTTTTCGCTCCAATATTTCCATTTCCTTAATAACTATAGGGGATATAATGAACCATATTGGAAACGCATACAAGAACACTGGTCTTATGCTCGTTTTATACAGCAACAGTTTTGTCCGTACTGGAAGATCCTTATTCACCAAAATTTTAGAGAATGATCCTAAAATCCTATATGCCTTATTTAAAACTTCTCTTGCATGCTTGTTAAATTTAAGAAGATTATCAAAAGTAACACCAAGGTATTTTAAGGAATTTCCTATAGGAATGTCAACTTCATTAAAAGATAATTTCAAATTTTTGCTTTCCGGAACAACAAATTTTTTACATTTTCCTGATGCATTCCTTATACATATAGCTTCGGTTTTAGATGGATTAATTTTGACACCCCAATGTTGGTAAAATTGTGATACCAATTCCAAGTGATGTTTTACTTTAGATAACGCTAAATTTGGTGATTCATCATGCGCATATAATAAGGAATCATCTGCATATAAAAGGCCGGTGGAATCTGAGACAGTATGAGGAAAATCGTGCATAAATATGCTATATAAATGGGGAGATAAAATCGATCCCTGGGGTACTCCACAATTAATTTCTCCTAGCTCCGATAATAAATTATGAAATTCTACACAAAAAGTTCTACCAGTGAAGAAACTGTGGAATAATTTAATAACATGTGGATCAAAATCCAATTTAATCATTTTATATAGAATTCCTAAATGGGATGCGTGATCAAAAGCTTTTTCTACATCAAGAGAAAGCGCAACCGTACACTTCCTTTCTCGCAAGTTACATACAATATCATTTTGAAATTTAAGTAAAGCGTCTGTCGTTGAGTGACCAGACTTGAATCCAAATTGAAGTTCCGGTATATACTTTGAATTTATTCCATAATCCATCTTAGAACGAATGACTCGCTCAAAAAGTTTTCCCAGATTAGAAAGCATTGATATCGGTCTTAAATTATTGATTTCGGAGTTATTTGGTTTTTTTATAACAGGTACGATTTTAGATATCTTCCATTTATTAGGAAAATATGCATTATTTAAACAATTATTAAATATTATCGTCAGAAATTCGAAGGCCTTAACTGGTAATTTCTTTATTATAAAGTTTGAAATTTTATCCAGGCTGCAAGATTTTTTATTGTTAATTTGCTTGCTGATGTTCACTATTTCGTCCATAGATGTAAGTCTTGGATTATTCAATGGGTTAAGAGACGATTCAGAACTATTAAAAACTAGCAGATTTGAATCACTAGAAATGACTTCACGTACAACAGATTCTATTTCTTGTATGTCTCCATTTAAAGCATGATGGTTGTAAATATTGCCGAAGTATTGCTTTAGTCTATCACAAGCAACCAAATCATCGTGTATCACAACATTGTTCTCAGATAGTTTTTTAATATATGTCCTTTTCTTATAACCAATTATGTTGTAAATATTTTTATGGGCTCTTGGACCAGGTTTGATGTTCTATAGCCTTTCAGAAAATAGTTTAGCCTGTTCAATTTCAATTTGACGCTTTATAATGATGTTCAATAGCTGAATTTGTTTTGTTTTGATCACGATGCCTAAAGAGTTTCTTGCCAATTAGACTTTAATTTAAAAAATTATGGAATCCGAAACATTATATCTTTTACTAAAAGCTACTCTTGTTGAGTGTCTGGAATATGTAAAATCGATAAAGTCATCAATTTCAGCGTTAGAAAGACATATTTCGGAAGACGGAAAGTTTACTAATAAATCCCTTTTTGTATCATCTCTGAAGTCATCCCAATTAGTGTTTTTATATGAAGTGTAGTTTCTGGGAGAGATTAAAAGTATTGAAAACGTAGGAAATTTTAAACTTAATTTAAGAGGGAAATGGTCCGAAAATGATGCTAAACTTTTTATTTGAAAATTACACCATATTGGGTCCAATATACTAGAACTTACTAAAAAATAATGATGGAAGTGTTCCATTGATATATAAACCGATGATTGTTGTAACCATGTAAATAATGTATTTCCATTGACCCCACGATATGTGTTTAGAATTAAAATCACCACCCAAAATTAATCCGTAGTAGTTTTGAGAAATCTGAAGCAAGGTGGATAAACTTTCGGCATATTGAGTGCGATCAGCATTGCATGGAATGTAAACAGATCCAACCAAAATTTCATGTACCATTCCATTTAAAATAAGATCTATACTAACAAAAACATTAGGGAAATGAAAGTTAGTAATATTAACCCTTTTAAATTTATACGAATTCCTTAATGCTACAGCAACACCCTGTGGACTGTTGTCTCTAATAAATGCAAAATTTTCCAATCTAACCCTGTGAGCATCTAAACACTTTTTTAACAAATATGTAAATGAGATTTCATAACAACGTTGGCCGGGTCAGCTAGTATTTTATGAAATTAGAAGTTTTGATCTAACTAACTCAAAAAACTATACGTCTTAAAAAACAGCACTTTAATTAAACATTAAAGCTCGATACAAAAATTGGGGAATTGTAAATATTACTTAATATATTTGTTTTTGCATATTTTACTATTCTCACAACATACCATTTAGAAGTCCTTTGAATCGTCAAAATCGGTGTAGACGCCCTTGAGTTATAAACGATGTAACTAACACAACGTTCGATTATTCCAATTTCCCGACTTTTTGATGTTTTTCTTAACATTTTCTTCGTAAAAACCTTCCCAATGAAATTAAAAACAGCCGAAGGAAAACGTGGGTGAAATCGGTACAGTCAATATACCATGCAAGCACTATTCACATCTTGTAGGATTCAAATTTAATTGTATTCTTCCCGAATGTAAGAAAATGTTCAATAGTACCTTCGTATTTTGTTGAAGTATTTGTAATTGTATATAGCGAATTACTAACATCATTGAACAGTATGAATACTTTGATAGACGTTTTCGTTTCTACTAAAACATAAAAACATATGTCTGTGTATTGGGAATTTTCTCAAAAATATTACTGGTGTTGTTTCCTATTAAGGACACGATCAAGTTTCGGTCAGTGACCCAGATATCACATGGGATATGTGTTGTATTTATAAGTTCAAAACAATTTGTTCCATTATTGTGCGCTTTTAAGCATCCTTATCCTAAAGTACTTGGAAGGTAGTATATATCCAATCAATAGTTTTTAATTCGGTATTCCCCATAGGGCAAGAAACTTCCCTCCTAATTGCCTAATTGCCGTTTGGCTCCACATAATGGAACCGCATAATTTTTACTTTACCATGCCTTACTGTGTTTTCTTTGAGAAAAATTTCACAACTTATATATACCATGCACATTTCTTCACAAACCATAACTTATATTTTCAAACTAAATACATCTTGATTTTATGAAAAACATGAGCAAATAATGATAGCGATTATTGTTACTCTTTTCGATTTTTTATTATTAAATTTAACTCTAATGAAAATATAAATTTATTTTCATATACAATAGTTTCTTCAAGTCAATGACAATCCAATTAATTGTAGAAAATTAACATATTTTGATAATGACAATTACTTAAAGATATACGCTGCCCATTTTCGCTCAAAATATGTTCAGAAAGAACTACGAAGAGATGAAATCATAAAAGTTCGATATAAAATGTGTGGAAATGATAACATCTTTCAAAATATATTTTGATTGGGATTTTTCTCAAAATGTTCTTTCATTAAAACCTTTCCTCTTCAACTACGGACTATTAACAGATACTTTAAGTCAAATCGGTCCAGCCGTTTCTTCAAAATAATTTTTGCAAGATTTTCACGGATTTTTCTCAGAATTTTCTTTCATAAAAACCTTCCCACTGTAATTACCAACAACTGAAAGAAATTTTGAGTCAAATCGGTTCAGCCGTTCTCAATTGATGAGTTAGTATACATTTTTCTTGCTCCATTTTTATATATATAGACAACTATTTATTAGTGGGGAATGTATGGCATTGTCCGCCGAGGGGTAAGGCAGGGAAGACTATATTTTCGGATCTCGCCACTGATCCTCATCAGTTCCCTTAGTTTTTTGTTGGGTTATTCTCCTCAGAAGCTATTAATAGCTTCTTTACAAAAAAAAATTCAAACCCAAATGTCTCTTGTAACAATTCGAAGTTCTTACGTTACCAGCGATACGACCCCAATGAGAAGTTCGTTTCGTTGGCGCCTGAATTCGTGGTCAACAAAGGCATTTGCAGACAACTGCAATACATTTCCCACTGCTATGCCTAGACTTACACGCAATGTTTGTGATCAAACATTAAAATTAATAAGCAATGTTATTTCTTATTTTGCTTGATGTGATTCAAGGCCGAGGTGAATTCAAAATTTTCTTCTTTATTGAGATGGTATTGAGTTGACATTGATTTCTAATTTAAATCAGAAGCACTCAATAATTAAATATTGCAAATTTATTTGGTTCATGCAAACGAGAAATACCTTGTTGCGATCTCTTCTTTTTTGACGCTGAAGCAAACAACATTATTTGATAAGTATCGATCCTGCCTGAACTTATGCTTTTCATACATTTTCAGGAAATTTATTCTTAATAAAAGAAATTGAATTGTGTTATTTTTATATAACTTGGATTTTTTTTTTATTTTTTTTCTTCTAAACTTGCGTTCTTTACGTACACATGTCTAGATCGACTCAGCTAGTCGAGATATGACGATCGGTATAAGACCGAAACTATAGTCTTCCCTGCCTTACCCCTCGGCGGACAATGCCATACATTCCCCACTAATAAATAGTTGTTTTTTATAAAAACAACAAACTGGGATTAAGCCTGACTATTTTGCAAAAACAAAATACAAATGGTATCCCAAATAACTCGCCAACACTACTGAAGTTTACAATTTTCTTAGAAAACCATATGCCGAACCCAATATATATATATATATATATATATATATTTACAGACAATTCGGTTGAAAAATGTGCCCAATTTTCCGAACAGTGGGTTATATGTCGGCTACCTGAAAATTGAGTCAATATTAATAATTTACATTCTTATACATTGAGTATCCAAAAAACCTTTAGTATAATGATTCACAATACCGTAAGAAGCCAAAATAACAGATGTCTTCGATTTACATTGAGACTCCAAAGTACCAAATTACAACCAATTCGGTTGAAAAACATATCCAACCTCCCAATTTGAATGGTACCATTACATAGGGGTTATATTACGAGGACCGTTGTAATACCTAGAAATACTAACAATTTCTGTGCAAAATTACAGAGCACTATCTTAACACGAGAAAGACAGGAATATTGTATATACCTATATTGCCTAAAATCGGTCAAAATGACCTCATTCTGAAAGAATTTTTATTGTGTAAAGAATTTTTTTAAACTTATTTTTTAATATTTTTACATTATTTACAATCATACAAAATTTTGTTCTTATTTGTTTTCGGTAAGAGTGCCCTCGAGTTTCCCTTTTTGAGAATTTAGAGCGCGGACAAAATGTTCGAAAAAGAGTATATGTATACTCTAAGAGTGAAATCGGCTAGAAATATAAAATTTATTTTTCTCGATGTGTGTGTTCGTTTGTGTTTCTAGAGTTGTTGTTGTTGTACTGTTCTGGCTATATAAGAAATTTACTTTATACATTAATAGAAGTATTTTGATTATTTAATATTTCACAAGAGGTCAAAATGACCGATTTTAGGCAATGTAGGTATAGCACATGTCAATACGGTGAATGATTTGGATGATGGTGATTCCAAATACAGACATACTGTTAGTTATGGCTACATAGAAATTAATTCATTAATTAGATATATACTTT
>NW_026887402.1:0-8667 GCF_032173495.1 Musca vetustissima
TAGAATTTTTCATAACCCATAGGCGTGGATTTTTTAAATAGAATTTTTCATAACCCATAGGCGTGGATTTTTTAAATAGAATTTTTCATAACCCATAGGCGTGGATTTTTTAAATAGAATTTTTCATAACCCATAGGCGTGGATTTTTTAAATAGAATTTTTCAAAGGACTTCATAACCCATAGGCGTGGATTTTTTAAATAGAATTTTTCAAAGGACTTCATAACCCATAGGCGTGGATTTTTTAAATAGAATTTTTCTAAGGACTTCACCAGTCATAGGCGTGGATTTTTTAAATAGAATTTTTCAAAGGACTTCATAACCCATAGGCGTGGATTTTTTAAATAGAATTTTTCAAAGGACTTCATAACCCATAGACGTGGATTTTTTAAATAGAATTTTTCAAAGGACTTCCTGAGGCATAGGCGTGGATTTTTTAAATAGAAATTTTCAAAGGACTTCTTAACCCATAGGCGTGGATTTTTTAAATAGAATTTTTCAAAGGACTTCCTGAGACATAGGCGTGGACTTCCTGAGGCATAGGCGTGGACTTCCTGAGGCATAGGCGTGGATTTTTTAAATAGAAATTTTTAAAGGACTTCCTGAGGCATAGGCGTGGACTTCCTGAGGCATAGGCGTGGATTTTTTAAATAGAATTTTTCAAAGGACTTCACCAGGCATAGGCGTGGATTTTTTAAATAGAATTTTTCAAAGGACTTCCTGAGGCATAGGCGTGGATTTTTTAAATAGAATTTTTCAAAGGACTTCCTGAGGCATAGGCGTGGATTTTTTAAATAGAATTTTTCAAAGGACTTCCTGAGGCATAGGCGTGGATTTTTTAAATAGAATTTTTCAAAGGACTTCCTGAGGCATAGGCGTGGATTTTTTAAATAGAATTTTTCAAAGGACTTCCTGAGGCATATACTGTATATGTATTCAAAAATAAATAATTTGACTTACCTATAGAAGCTGCATAGCAATATATTTGCCCTTCATGTTGGCAACTCCAACTATGTCGCATTGTCAGATGGTCGCAGTGGTCAGTGGTGCGTATGCCATGTTTGTATGTGTGTCTGCATGTAGTTTGGTTAAAGTTGAAATTTATACGTCAACATTATTGTCTGAAAACATGGTTTCTGCCATCATCTGCATTTATGACCTGAAAGATATAACAACAAAACGAAAATTTTATTCTGGTTGGGTATTCTGAAGGCATAATTTCCAAAAGGATTTTTACATGATCGAACTATTTGAATTGTATATTTCCAGTTGAATTTAAATATGGCATGTAGAGAAATAAAAAAGCCTTTTCCAAGACGGATTTTTCATAAAAGTTTTTTAAGGCGTGGATATTTAAAAATATATTTTCAAAGGACTAAAAAGGCGAAGATTTTTAAAAATATATACTTTTCAAATATTTATTTTTCCATCATAACTTATTTTTGTTATTATTATTTATTTATTCATGTTTTCACATGTCCTGCATAGAAAATATTACACCCAACAAAAAATAGAATCAACCACAACAACAATAGAAAAGCCATAAACAACAATAACGATCTGCATCCTTTTAGCCAGTTATGGCCAAGTTTATCAAAAACACATTTCAGTACATAATATCCCATCATAACTTAGCCCATTTGCTACAAATAAATCTTCGTTTTCAAAATTCAGTACCCTACAATCGATACATACTTTTACTTCATTGGTGTAACTCTTAGGAACAAAGAAATTAAATAGAAATCAAAGAAGTCAGTACTTAAAGTTTCTCTATCTCGAATCTAAGGAACCCTGCATGGAGATACGAACACTCATTTAGTGCAAAACTCTCAGGTCGAATACAAAGTTAACAAAAAATGCTGTTACAATAAAAAAATCGACTTACTTCTCAGAGATTTCGTAAGAAACATTCTCCGGGGGGAAATCAGAGTCTTCTCGTTAAGCGAATCGTTCGAGATGAGACTTACTTAGCAGACAGATTCGCAATTCATGTTTAAATCGACCACAAAGTATACAGAGTGGTAGCATATTTAATATTCGTCATATACCTAGCCTTCCTATTTTATTTTTTTATTTTCACTCCAATCCGCCCTTGCTTGCATGCAAAAACTTTCGTACAGTATTTTTCAAAAATTATGTCTAAATTGGCTTTATTTATTGCTGTTTAGTATTTTTGGTGTTGTTTGTTTTGGGGTTCATATTTTTGGTTTGCTCATCTAAACTCGCTTGTGGACCACATAAAGTTGTTCACATAGCAGATTTTCGATTTGTGTAAATTTACACTCATTTATTTTCGAACAGCTTAAAAAGTTATGATATATGATTGTGTGTGTGTTTTTTTTTTTTTTTTTTTTTTGCATGTCTATATATATTTATATTTGTAAATATTTTTGGCAATAAAAATTCAAGTAAGATACGATTTTGGAAAATTTTAATAGGAGCCTGGGATGGATAAGATTTATGAAAGACACAACAATTCTCCAAAATATAGGTCCACTGATTATACCCTACACCTTGAGGTGGGGTGCATATTAAATGTCTTTATTTCGTTAAATATCTTCGCCAAAGACTGATTTTTTTATGATTATTTTAAAATGATTTTGTTATTATGAAGTAGTGTAAGGAAGGTACGAGGGTTACTATATATATTTCTGTATTTAAAAACTAATCGTTTTCTAGCACCACCTGGCATTTTTATACCCTTCACCACACTGTGGTACCGGGTGTTATGTCTTTGTGCATATTTTTGTAACAGGCAAAAGGAAACGAGATAGATACATGGGGTTCCTTTTAAGAATATGCAGAGAATCACTTTCTGAGTCGATTTATGCATATCCGTCCGTCAGCCCGTCCGTCCGTCTGTTTGTCCATTTTAAATAGTAAACAAATATTTATGATTCAAATTGGAATTACATTTGGCACAACTCATTAATTTTAATTTGGCCCAAGGACAAACCCTATTGAAATTGGAAAAAATCGGTTCAGATTTAGATATATATCTCCCACATATATATTTTCGTCCGATTTTATGTAAATGGTGCACCAAAGTCCCTAAATATATTTGGATTTGCACGAAATTTGGCATAGCGTACCGAATTAAGTCTAAAATGATGTGTGTTAAGTTTCGTGAAAATCGGTTCAGATTTAGATATAGCTCCCACATATATATTTTCGTCCGATTTTCGGTAAATGGTGTACCAAAGTCCCTGTATATCTCTGGATATAGCTTCCATATATATTTTATTCCGATCTTATGTAAAGTGTACACTAAAGACCTAAAGTCTGTCCGATTGACACAAAATTTTGTACAATGTACTGAAAATAATATAATTTAATCGCTGGCAAGTTTCTTTGAAATCGGTTCAGATTTAGATATAGCTCCCACATATATATTTTCGTCCGATTTTATGTAAATGGTGTACCAAACTCGTAATGTTTGTCCGATTGACATGAAAATTTTCACAACGTTTGAAATTACCCGAATGAAATGAAATTTAGCATAGGTTGTTCAGAAAAGGCATGGATTGATGTGAGTCGATTCACTTATAGATAAATATCACATATTTAAGTTCATTTAATTTTATGTTAAGATACATAGTAGAATATATACAAAGTGGTGAATTCTATAATATAGATGGCCTCGGTCCACGCTTTGGAAAGCGTGGATTTTATAAAAAAAAAAAAACAATATTCTTTCAAGGATTTTATGAAAAATATTTTGCAAGGACCATCCGAAGCATTGGTGTAGTTAAAACTACTTAGTATGACAATTGGAAGCTTGATTTTTTTAAAGAATATTTTTTCAAGGACTATCCGAATTGTGGATTTTTTACAACTAATTAAAGAATATTTTCAAGAACCAATTGAGTTGTAGATTTTAAAACTATTTGGTAGGACAATCGGAAGCTTGCTTTTTTTAAAGATTTCTTTTTTCAAAAACCATTTGAGAGTGGTATGACAATTGGAAGCTTGATTTTTTTAAAGAATATTTTTTCAAGGACTATCGAGAATTTTTTACCACTAATATTAAATTTCAAGACCCTCCATGGAGTAAAGAATATTTTGCAGAACAAATTGACTTGTAGATTTTTATTAATTCAATAATGTGTATATGTTATCCATTTTAACCGATTTTTTCTCATTTTCGAAAGCTCATTATATTTTCTTCCCCGTAATATAATAAAACTTATACGGTTTGATATTTTAATTTCATCGTACAGTCCGAAGAAAAATAAATGTTGTATTTTTATGCGTATTTTTTCACATTTCAACCACTGTAACTCAGCCAATCCTCAACCAATTTACCAAATATATATTTTGTTTGAAAGGAAAAAATCTACTCTTCGAAAGAAAAAAATATATAAAATCCATTAGAAATAAAAGAAGTTATACGAGTTTCAAATTGAAATTGAAAATAAATAAATGAAATAAAATTAAAGTGACAAAGTGACACAGAAAAACCAAAGGTATTTTCGTGGTCCAGGGACTCTAACTAAACAGAATTGGTACATCAGAAGCCCTAAATATATATTTTATATATATATATATATATATATATATAAAATATGTGTAAAAACAGGTTGAGGCGGACCAGTTTTTTTATGTTCTATATCGATTTGTGACTAAGCCACTAATTGGACGGTCTTCGTGTCAAAATAAAACTAGAAGCCAACAAAATGGGGACTACGCCCCTTATGTATCATTTTTCAAAATTTTCACTGCATCTACCTTTAAATGATGCTGACATTTTGAAGCTCGATTTAGAGTGTTTTTTTAATTTTACTTCTAGCTTTAATACGCAAACAGGAAGTCGCGAATCTGCGTAATTTTATATGTATTTTGTGTAATTTGATATGTATTTCGGATGAGTATTACTCTGAAGCTGTGCATACTCAGCTTCAGAGTAATACTCATCCGAAGTTGCGAATTTTGTGCGATCAAATTTCTAAAAAACCTATTTTTCGTGCCAAATTTTTAGATCTGTCAACTGAATGACCCGCGATCAATAAGGTTTTTTACGTTTCAGATGATATAAAATCTTCTTCGTGAAAATCCATGTACTAGAACGGCGGGAACTGGCCTTCCAAAAACTCGAAATTTGGCACAAAATGTTTTTGAAAATATCGCGGATTTATTTGCGTTTTCTGTGTATCATTTCAGCTTCAATAAATGCCCTCATAGGGATTTTGATCTTTTTCGAAAAGAGAACTTTAAAAACTTCATCCGAAAGGGAGATGTACGCAATTTATCTCAAAAATAGATTTTGCTGGCACATCCATGGTTCTTTATGGACCACATTGAAATGGTATAGATCGATGTATTTTTTAGGGTGCACACCGAAATCGGATGCGCGTTAATGGCATATGGAGTTTTCGGAAATTATTCGCGTTTTACGATTTTTTGGGTACTTCAATGTAACGTGTGGCACATCTTAGCCGTCAAATGAAATTTCGCAAAACCGCATGCGCATCAAATGATTTTGAGAATTACGCGATTTACACGCAATTTAAAATGTATATTTCATAATATTATTTTATTTTAAGATTTATTCCTATTTATAGAACTCTAAGATTTATCGGAAGGGTCTTGATATAATCCGCAAGTCGTATACTTATACACAAAAAGTGATTATTATTATAAATGTCAATTTTTCGGCGAAAATCGAGTAAAATAGCAGAATAACCCCAACATTTTTTCTGAAATTTCTTGTATACAATTAAAAAAATAAATATGATGACATTATTTTTTCGAACCAAAAACAAATATCTTTCCTCAATATCTTGTTTTGTTGTCGCTTTGATTTAGAAACCGCTACACGGACTTGTGTGATTGATTCACCATGGTGTTTAAATTATGTAGATATTTTTAAATTATTTCTTAGGTGTGTGGATGTCATTAATATATTGAAAATATTGATGTAATCTGCTATATATTTTTTTATTTTTCTCATATTTCGCGAATATGTGCAACTTTATCGTGATTATTATAATATATTCATATTCTTATTTTACGGAGGAAGATATATATCAACGTTTTTGGTCAATGTATTAAACGGCGTAATTTTAAGATTTTTTTCTTATGCCCAAAATTAAAACCTCGATAAGTTTTGCGCGTATCAACCAAAAATTTGATCGCGAACGGTTTCGGAGTCAGAACATTTTTCTCTATATGTGTACCAAAAATCATTGATGTGCCACAAAAACAAAAAAGCTGATTTTTTGAAAATGGAATATTAAAAAATTGGCAATATTGCCCATATATATATATATATATATATATTTTTGTTCTGTAGCACAGTGATATTAAGGTATTCCCTGTTTTCATCAAAGAGTTAACATTTTTGGGACGGAAGCAGAAGAAGTTGTCATATTGATCCATATAAACCTGAAGTTTTAAAATTATATTAGTCAAGTACGAAATGTGGATTTTCATACTCTTTACCACAATAATGAGTGTATATATTACATTTTTCATTCGAAGTAGACCCATTTACCGGTAAAAACCTTTATACAATATTATGGGAATTTTTTGATAAAAATTGACTCTAATATTATATTTTTGATTATCCATGGCTTTCAAAAATTGTTAATATCGGCCGATATAACTTTACTGTTAAATTTCAGTATTTTATGTCATTGTTATTAGTGATTTTTAATTTTAATGGGTCAAAGTCTATCTATTCTCAGAATGTCTTTTAACCGCATTTTTTATAAATAAATAAAAAAATTAAAAAATGATGCCAATACTATCAGAATATTTTACATTGACAATTTTCATATTTATACCTATTAATAGTCTAACATATTTAATAAGCCTTCCGTTTAATATGTATTTATTGTCCAGCGCACTTCAAAGTAGATTGAAATATATTGAGAAGGAACGGGAACATTATTTTCTAATACGAAGCTTTTGAATATTTTTCTTCATGTATTTTATCATTATATTTCCCTGTACTCAAGTTAAGTGAAAAACTTATATTTTAAAAATAAAGTAATAAAACGAACGGGCATATTTTTGTTTATGAGTTCCACAACAATCCCAACAAATAATTCAAATTTCGTCTAAGAGAAGGTGTCTATTTTGTACGAACATTACAACATTATTGGGGGTAGGAAAAATACTTATAACACATACATCTAACTTTTACCTTAAACATTGGTATTTGTTCTTCGAACGATCTAAGATTAAGCTGGAAAATAGGAGACCCAATCAAAAAACAATTCTATCTGTAGTGGGGACTTCCAAAATATATAAGAAATACTTCGGGTCTTCCAATGACATAGGACATTCTATGGATATTATTAAAAACCCATACCTTAAAAACTCCACGCCTAGCCTTCAGGAAGCCTTAGAAAAACTATATTTAAAAATTTCTCGTCTATGCCTCCTGAAGTCCTTGGGGAAAAATATTTAAAAAATTCTCATCTATGCCTCCTGAATTCCTTAGAAAAAATACATTTAAAAAATTCACGCCTACGCCTCCTGAAGTCCTTAGAAAAATCCACGCCTACGCCTCATGAAGTCCTTGGGGAAGAATATATTAAAAAATCCACGACTACGCCTCATGAAGTCCTTGGGGAAGAATATATTAAAAATCCACGCCTACGCCTCATGAAGTCCTTGGGGAAGAATATATTAAAAAATCCACACCTACGCCTCCTGAAGTCCTTAGAAAAAATATATTTAAAAAATCCACGCCTATGCCTCCTGAAGTCCTTAGAAAAAATATATTTAAAAAATCCACGCCTATGGCTCCTGAAGTCCTTAGAAAAAATATATTTAAAAAATCCACGCCTATGCCCCCTGAAGTCGTTAGAAAAAATATATTTAAAAAATCCACGCCTATTTATATTTAGTCATACCCCCAATATCTAAACATACACCCACACGAACATCCCCATCCATCTATTATTCATAGAAGGAGGTTGTCCCTCTGTGCGCACACAGAATGTTCAAATGTAAATTGTAAAGCTAGCTTTAGAAGCATCAAATTTCATATTCAAAATGGCATTTTAACATGTCCGGCATAATTTATAAATGTCCACAAACAATCCTTTCACTTTGCCCGGTCGGAGAACCTGTGTTGATGATGACATGGATGGTATTTAGTGGTGGTGTTGGTAAATGGAGGCACAGGCAGAACAAACAATGGTCCAAACAACGAGCAGATATAGATGGAGAGGTACCCTTGTCTAAGATCCAAAGGAAAACGTGTACACAGATCCGAATACGACATAAATATGACTATCAAAAATGTCCGTGTTGTAATTGTTGTTGTTGTTTTTCTTTACACATTTTTAAGGCTTGAGGAGGCATGGCTGGCTGGTTTTTGGTTTGTTGTTGTTTTATGTCGCCAAGTGGCTAGGCAATGATGGTCTGGCTAACAGACCGCATGAAAATTCAAATGAATACGAATAGGAGCTGCAAACAACAGCAGCAGCACATCATTGATGTGCAAATAGGAATACTTTTTTTTGGGGAACAGGAATGGGCAATAATATTCGCTTCTAAAGGGCCATGAGCCAAGAAATCAAAGATATATTATAACCCGAACATAAAAGATGGAAACGGAAATCGAGGTAACAAAAGGGAGGTAGTAAAGTGGTGCATTATGGCTGGTGTAGGAGTGCCAAATGTTGGACATCTCTACGATGTGGAAATAAAAAGC
>NW_026887403.1:0-8687 GCF_032173495.1 Musca vetustissima
TCGACATGAGTGACAATGTTGGAAACTGTCTATTGTCATCTAAAAATTTGGGTATACGCGAAAAAAGGACATGAGCCAAAAAATAGAAGACATGATTTAAAATTGGGAACTCATAAACTTTATTTTCGTTCATAATAAAATCTAAATCTGAAAGACATCGCTATATCGTCTAGATACAAACCACAAAATCAAGGACCGTAGGACTTAAAATCAAGCGGTTATAAGTAATATCAAATCAGTTAAACAGTTATTTTGTGGCCTAAATAAAAATCCACTATAATTATCTATTCTTTAACGGCAAAAATATACGTTGATTTTTAATTGTTAAAAATGATCTGAAACGATATTCACGAAACTTAGCACACATTATTCTAGACCTAATTCAGTAGGCTATACCAAATTTCGTGCAAATCGTAAGATATATAGGGACTTTGATACACCATTTACATTAAATCGGACAAAACTATATATGGGAGCTATATCTAAATCTGAACCGATTTTCTCCAATTTCAATAGGGTTCGTCCTTGGGCCAAATAAGTCATATGTCACTTATTTGGCCCAAATTTCATCCAAATCGGATAATAAATGGGACCTGTACTTTGTTCACAAAAATACATGGACGGACAGACGGACGGATGGACGGACATGCCTGTTACAAACATATGCACAAAGACATAATACCCTGTACCACAGTGTGGAGAAGGGTATAAATAGGCATACTATTTTCCTCACAACGGTAAACATTCATTTACTGATACCCAATATATTAAGTAATGTTTTGTTTTTTGCAAAATAGTCAGGCTGAATCCCAGTTTGTTGTTTTTATAAGAACAACTATTTATTAGTGGGGAATGTATTAAGTAATATTTTTATTGCTAAATATTAAATTATGTCAGTATGTATGGTATTTCAGTTTATCAATTGGTCGAACTTATTCCACCAAGCATTTTTACCGAACATAAGTATGGATGGCGTAATTACTGTTCCTATTTTGATCACATACAATTCGTAAGTCCTTTGGATCAACCAACTTGTTGCAGACGTTTTGATTTATAAAAGGAGTATGTAACACAACATTCGATACTCCAATCTCCGACTTTTTTATGTTTTTCTCAAAATTTTCGTTGGTAAAATTCTTCCTACTGCAATTAGAAACAACCTTAGGAAAATGTGAGTCAAATTCGTGCAGTCGTTATCAATGGAAACATTTTTTACATTATGAAAAATATATTTGAGGAACAATGAAAGCACATATAAGTTAGACACCTAGAGCATCTAATGCGCAATTGTCTCTATGTAGGATTCGAATTTATATATTAATACTCCCCCAATATAAGAACATTTTCAATAATACCATCCATAACTAGCTTAATTGTTGAGGTATTTGTAATCATTTATGGCGATTATTGAACATTTTAAATGGATTTTTATACCCTTCACCACACTGTGGTACAGGGTATTATGTCTTTGTGCATATGTTTGTAACAGGCAAAAATAATCGAGATAGACCCATGGTTCCTTTTGAGAATATGCATAGAATCACTTTCTAAGTCGATTTATGCATGTCCGTCCGTCCGTCTGTCTGTCTGTCCATGTTAAATTGTAAACAAAGTACAGGCCGCATTTATGATCCGAAATTTGGCACAGGTCACTTATTCGGCCCAAGGACGAGCCCTATTGAAATTGGGAAAAATCGGTTCAGATTAAGATATAGCTCCCATATATATATTTAACCGATTTAATGTAAACGGTCCCTATATATCTTTCGATTTGCACGAAATTCTGTACAGGCTAATCATTTAGTCCTATAATGATGTCTGCCAAGTTTCGTGAAAATCGGCCCAGATTTAGATATAACTCCCATATATAGTTTCGTCCGATTTCATGTAAATGGTACCCCAAAGTCCCTGTATATCTTTTGATTTGCACGAAATTTGGCATAACGTACTGAATTGGGTCTAAAATGATGTCTGGCAAGTTTCGTGAAAATCGGTACAGATTTAGATATAGGTCCCATATATAGTTCCTTCGATTTCATGTAAATGGTGCACCACATATATCTTGCGATTTGCACGAAATTTGGCATAATGTTCTGAGTTGAGTGTAGATTGATGTCTTTCAAGTTTCGTGAAAATCGGTCCAGATTTGCATATAGCTCCCATACATAGTTTCGTCCGATTTCATGTAAATGGTGCCCCAAACTCCCTATATATCCTTCGATTTGCACGAAATTTGGCATAACGTAGTTAATTGAGTCTAGAATGATGACTTCAAGTTTCGTGAAAATCGGTCCAGATGTGGATATAGCTCCCATATATAGTTTCATCCGATTTCATGTAAATGGTGCCCCAAACTCCCTATATATCCTTCGATTTGCACGAAATTTGGCATAACGTAGTTAATTGAGTCTAGAATGATGTTTGCCAAGTTTCGTGAAAATAGGTCAAGATTTACATATACCTCCCATATATAGTTTCGTCCGATTTCATGTAAATGGTGCACCAAAGTCCCTATATATCCTTCGATTTGCACGAAAGTTGGCATAACGTACTGAATTGAGCCTAGAGTGATGTCTGCCAAATTTCGAGAAAATCAGTCCAGATTTCTATATAGCTCCCACATATAGTTTCGTCAGATTCCATGTAAATGGTGCACCAAAGTCCCTATATATCTTTCGTTTTGCACAAAAATTTGGCATAACGTATTGAATTGCGTTGTTTCGTGAAAATCGGTCCAGATTTAGATACAGCTCCCTTTTATTGTAGATTGATTTTAAGTAATTGACGCACCAAGGAACCAATAGGAACAAAACGTTCTGAAATTAGTATAACCTATCCTGTGACAAGTTTGTTTGAAATCGCTTAATATTTGGATTGAGCTTCTATATATATTTTCGCCCGAAATTGGGCATCAAACTCCTCATGTTAGTCAGTTTGACATCAAATTTTGCACAACGTACAAAATTGAGCATAGAATTATGTAGTTGCGTTTTCTAGAAGTACAGACATAGCCCAACGGATGACCCATTTATATTTGTTTGAAGTCGATTTTCATACTTTATGGATAGATCTACGTAGATTCACATTTAGATAAATATCACATATTTTATTTCATCCAATTTCATGCTAATAGTCCTGTTTAATATACCCATAGTGGTGAAGGGTATCATATAGTCGGCCCCGTCCGACTTTACTACTTTCCTTACTGGTTTTTCTATATCCTAAACATTCCAACGTATGTAAATGTATTGATATTTATTCACAAATATAGCTGGGTTCGATTCCTATTTAGAATAGGTTCAAGTTTCGAGCCATGTTTTGGCTTTATAACATAGAAAAATTGGCTCGCCGTTATTGTGCGTTTTTAAGCCTCTTTATCTTTGGTCCATATTTTTCATAGTCTGATTTTAGGTAATTTGAAATTAGTAACAAATACCCTATAAATAGCCTCTAATTCGGTATTTCATGTATGGTATATGTCCCTCATGGTAGTCATTTTCTCAATTTTTTCTTTCATAAAAACTTTTCCACTTCAATTACAGATAACAGAAAGAAATTT
Source organism: Musca vetustissima (assembly GCF_032173495.1). NCBI lineage: Eukaryota > Metazoa > Arthropoda > Insecta > Diptera > Muscidae > Musca > Musca vetustissima. The sequence continues at coordinate 3,560 of NW_026887403.1, forward strand.
TTAGTCAAATCGGTCCCGCCGTTCTTAATTGATGAGTAGCTATACATTGTTTTCATAATTTTTATAATCTTTTTTTCGTTTGACTCCCAAACAGGTTATATATGAATTGGTGTCGGAATACTTAACGTCGATTAAGCACCCAATCTCTAATGGAGCAAAACGCAAAGTAACTATATAGCGCGCCATATGTCGGACGAACTTTAAATTTAACAGAAACACTCCTCACGCCCCAAAAAGCATATAAAAAAACTAAATATTGCGCCATCTGTCGGATGAACTTCAAACTACACAGAAACAATCCTCACGCCCCAATATAGCATATACATAAAGTTTGGTCAAAATCGGTGCAGTAGGTCTTGAGATTAGTGATCACGAACATCACGTAATTTTTACATATATAGAGATGTCATTATATGGTGATAACATTAAACGTAACATATGTATAAAGGTGTGAAGTTCAGTTGAAATTGTTATTATACAGAAGAAGTGTGGGATTCCTGCTAAGTTCCCAGGTATTTAACAAACTAATATATTATGTCCAAATTCCCATACTGGAGTATAGGAGAAATAACATAATAAAAAATATCAAAATGCTTACCTTTTATTTGAATGATTTACGCTCGAATATTTTATTTTAATTTCGCATTTACACGGCATTTATAATTGAATTTTAACAAACTAAAATATGTTGCAGAAATATAATAAAGAAATTGTAATAAATACATTATTATTTAGTCGTTAATTAAACCACGAGAACTCATGATATTTAAAAGTATGGAGTAATTAAAAATAATTGTGTGCATTGCAGTACAAAATATTTTGTTTGTAAAATTGTTGTTTTTAATTAGAAATAATCAAAACGTCGGTCCATGTAAAAAATAAACAGGCCGCAATTACCTGAACATTAACATTTTCGGTTTGAATTTAGATCAATCTAACATATGTATATAATTTCTTTCAAATGACTATAGACAGACACTACGTCAAGGACTTGAGACTAGCTCAAATCGCTTCTGATTTATATGTACCTACCACATATTTGTCGTGCGAATCCATATAAATGGTACACTTAAAACTCCAAGTGACCGATTGACACTTTAAATTGATTCAGCACACTAATCCTATCAATTGTCACATGTAACATAATGAGAGCGATACCTCGTGACAAGCACAAGGCACGAATCTCTACATCTTCTAAAAACATATTTAAACAGATTACATATTTAACAGATCACCACATACAATTGTCCATTACAGACTGTGTTGACATGCTGTATTCGTCTTCCTCGTGTCGTAAAATAAGACGGTTATTTCCCCACGTTTTATTGGTTTTGCTTTTTCAAGCTGTTATTATTGTTTTTTGTTAATATTTCGGTTTATTCATTTTAAGAAATTCCCACGTTTCTTAGTACAGTCAAAAGCATCAACTTTTGATGGCTTACAAATAGCCATATGCTCGTGTTATTGCCAAACTTATAATATGTCGTCTTAAGGTAGTGTAGTTCAAAAATACTTAAAAAACTTTTTCACTTTAACCTTTGTAAGTAACGACAGATCTACGAATCTCTACATTCAATAGAAATAGAAGTAAATCTGATTTGGTTTTACGGCATAATAATAAAGAAGTCAGCATTAAAGAAAAATTAATTGTAACATTATAGAAATGACATGCCAAGCTTATATTTTGTTTGATAGAAATATATTTTGCAATAGATTATCATCTCGTACAATACTTCATGTTTCACAATATATTTAAGTTATTTTATTTCAAAAACAAGTAAATGTGGGAAAGTATACAGGACCAATATGTTTTGAAATAAGTTCTGCCAAAAACCACTAGTTTATTCGATTACCACCAACTTTTGGACAGCATGTCGAATTAATTAGTGTGTTAACTTTTTAAATCGATTCAGGTTAAGAAAAATCTCTATTATATATATGTTTTCGACCGATTTCATATAAATTGTGCACTGAACACCCAAAGTTCCCCAATAACATCAAAGTGTACGGAATTGATTCTATTATTTTTGAGGAGAACTTTGTAAACAAAGGAAAATAAGTTATGAAAATTTTTTTCTTACATATCAACACCCTGAGTAGTGAGCGTTCATATTCGCTTTATTTAACAAACGGATAGAAAATATTTCTAACCTTTTGAAATACCTAAGTTCTAAAATATGGACAAACAATTTAAAAATATTTTTGACAGGATTAATATTTGAATTATGGTTTAAATAATAATTCACGTACATTGAAAACAACGCGTTTATTTGAAAGAATGTCAATCAATAACTCATACGTCCCATTGTCCACCATTCGCTAACATGAACAAATAATTTTAAGTATATAGTATGTTCACCTATTCGATTAGCAAAGTATGTCACCTATTTAATGTAATTATTGTACATCGATGGTGTCAATTACCAGGGGAGACTATGACACATAAATATGTTATATTCATGCTATCTTGAATTAAATAATGTCATTTTACTGTACAGTAACTGACATGAAAAAATATTTGACCCCAATTATTCGTTTTTGAGAATGATTATGGGGAATTAAATACATGATTGTGTAGGGTTCGATTCGGCAGAACTTACCAAGTTTTTACTCGTTTTTAAATTAAAATACAATTTTATACAAACAAGTTATATATTTTCATAATAATCATTTTACCTTTCCAGTCATCTATCATTTGAAGAATTCGTTGTTTTCAGGATTAATGGTAAATATCTTATTTACATGTTGCACAGTTTCTTAATCCTACATATTGTATCAGCGTGTTGCATAATCACACGCTTATTCAACTCCCTATAGAGCTGCATTCATAATTTTTGCTCCATAAAGTGTATGACAACTTCTTACTTTTTTTAATATTTATCATTTTTTATTAACAAGTAAGTAATAACTTGGGTATTTCGTATTGAATTTTGTCAGTATTTTTGAATTACTTTCTAAATAATGTAATGGTTTCATTTTATGTATAAATTTCGAAGAGTAGACATAATAGTCACGTAAAAAAACAACAAAATACGATTTTGAGGAAAATGTGTTTCAAATTTTCATTTTACACAGACACAGAACATTCGAGAATAGGTCCAACATACTAAACTGATTTAATTTATATATGGTTCCTTTAACATAAATGGATTATTGAAATCGGAATGCTCAATTTACAACAATTTCAAACTCTAGAAAATAGTGAGGTACCCCGGTAGTTATGTCAAAACATGGATTTATGTTAATATTTTCTGCGTAGATGTTTACCAAACGTCAGTCCCTATTTCCCTATAAAAATATATATTTGAAAAATTGTGTAAATATTTTAACAAAACAAAAAATATACTCAGTAAGAAGTTATTATTAATTTCAGAGTATTTCCTTGGTTTATCTAATTTCTTAAATTTGAATAGCATCAATGCGAAGCAACCATCCTATTTGGTTTCAGTATGAGGTTCATGCTTTATCAATTGAAAATATGGTATCTCAATCGATAAACAATTTTTCCCACCAACTATACATAGCTAACTACAATTTAGCTTTTGATATAAAGACATTCATAAAATCGTTATATAAAACACTGCGTATCATAACTATAGCCGCACCCTTAATTCAATTGGTATGTTAGTTGACAAATGAAATGGACCCATTAAGTTATGGTTCACAATAAAATTATCAAAAACAGATATTATTCAACAAAAATAATTAATTTATTCTTTATGGTTTCGCCGAATTCTGCCCTTTCAAAATTGCTGGTGTTGCATAACTATAGACGCACTTTTACAAAATTAGAAAAAATTATTTTTTAAAACTTAAATAAAATAAAATTACTTTTATAAATAATGGGTAGGGCTCTCTTATTTTGAATAAGTTCAAAAATTTTAGCCATCACACTGTTGATCAAAATAATTCGCAAGTCTTCATCGATTGACCGCCAATGTCTTCCAAGACTTGAACGTACTCCATTGAATTCATCCGACAACATGGAAATGTCAAATAATGGCTATAAAATGCTCCCAAGGCCATTAAGGAACCGCCACCGAAATATTGTATTAAGAAATAACGATATTTCGGTAACCGCCACCTTAGGAACTTTTTATAGCCACGGAATGCTTTATTTCACATTTCCATGTTGTCGGATGAATTCAATGGAGTACGCTGTTGGAGGCCCGTAAACCCGATCCTGAAGCTATACTTATAAATTTGGGTTTTGGTCCGGTAAATTCGGATGATATTTTGTCGAGGATACCGAAAAGGTTTTTGAAACCCTCTCAAGTTCGGGGTATTGATACAGAGGCTTTCATCAAGCGTATACAATTGGCACATACCCTGGCGGATCATAGCGTTTTGGGTTATAGGGGCCTGACCGGCAATCCAGATGCACCACCCTCACATATTGTGGCCAAAATTATGGAGCGATTTGAGGTTAATGAGAGGAAAAAATCGCTGACAAAGCAAACTCCGTGCCTTTTTCAGGACATTGAGAGAATCTGGAGGTTTTTTTAATGGAACTGTAGGAGTGAGGGAGAGAGGAATGTGGAGAGCCATCCCGAGCCATTTCGAAGTGGTTTTTGTAAAACGCCATGTTCTTTTAAACTACAGGATATTCTTGTATTATTTTGTGATCTAGATTTGTTTTTTGCTTTGTCTAAATTTAATCCTAACCTTAACTCATAGCCGTAGGCCTAGTCTAGGTTCTAAGTCTGATTTTTAAAGTCAATAAAATATGCCTTATTTTTTATTTAAGAGATCTATTCCAATTGCCAGTCAATTTCTTGTACTTAAGCTCCAAGCTTTGAGTAAAACATAAAACTTGTTACTTAATTTTTTAACCATAGCTATGTAAGAATTTGTTTTTAATAAAAAAAAATAATTTAAAAAAATATAGATTTTTTTATTTGAATATTAAAAAAGTTCCCAACAAGGCGTGGATTTTTTAAAGAATATTTTTTGAGGACCGACCTTCCACACAAGGCGTGGATTTTTTAAAGAATATTTTTTGAGGACCGACCTTCCACACAAGGCGTGGATTTTTTAAAGAATATTTTTTGAGGACCGACCTTCCACACGAGGCGTGGATTTTTTAAAGAATATTTTTTGAGGACCTTCCACACATTTGGATGAAATT
>NW_026887404.1:0-86666 GCF_032173495.1 Musca vetustissima
GTGTGGTACTTGGTAGGATTACGTGACTTGCTCTCTACTCATCCGCAGAACTTCCATAGGCAAGAGTTGGGGATTGAGACCCGGAATTATACACTGGTTGTATACGACGATTGTCTTACCCATACTTACTTATGGATGTCTTGTCTGGTGGCAGGGGGTGAATAAAAAGAAGCTGCTGATAAAACTGAGCTTAGTACAGCGATCGGCTTCAATTCTGATCACCGGAGCATTAAGAAGCACACCACAAGCAGCCTTGAATGCAATCTTGAATCTCCAACCATTGGACATTCTGATCAAATTCCAGGCTGCTAGGTGTGCCCTGAGACTCCGGGAAACAGATGCCTTGAAATCGCTGAACTATGGTCATGCCAGCATACTAAACATAACGCCAAGTTATGACCTTTTTAGGGGGGATAGTCATATCAGTGACTATATTCCCCCCCATATGGATTTTAATGACATTAAAGTCGAATTTCCTAGCAGGGAATCCTGGACTAGTGGCTCCCTACCTCTGCCAGGTCTGTCAATCTTCACAGACGGGTCCAAGATGGAGGAAGGCACTGGCGCAGGCGTCTACTGCAGGGAATTAGGTATACGAAACTCATATAAACTCAACAATGATTGTAGCGTTTTTCAAGCAGAGATTCTTGCAATCAATAAAGCGGCCGAGATAGTAAAAGCACTTAATACAGACATTACAGGACCGGTGACTATTTACGTAGATAGTCAGGCGGCCCTGAAAGCGGTGAAGTCGCATACTATAAACTCGAAAGCAGTTCATGATTGTAAAACCGCTCTGAATGATATACGTCAAATAGTTGGGTTATGCTGGGTTCCAGGACATAACGATATTGAAGGGAATGAGATAGCCGACGAGCTTGCTCGAGGGGGGTCACAGTCGTCCAGTCTTCTGATTGAGAGATCTGTGAAACCCCCTATTAGCTATTTCATTGGCAGAATCCGCGCGTTCCATTGCGAGGTAGTCGGCAACAGATGGCTAAGGGAACCTGCATGCAGAACGTCTGATGAAGAAGAAGTGGAAACAATTGAGCACATCCTTTGCAAATGTCCATCGCTGATCAGCAGAAGACATAAACAGTTTGGATGTTATGAAGTTGATAATCTAGTCTTCTTCTCCAAAATAGACCCTAACCTAATTCTAGGCTTTGTCAAAAAATTGACTTGGCTAAAATAATGTCTCTTCCGCTCCCACCCATTCTGACTATCTCTCTCTCTACTCTTCCACTATCTTTTCTTCTTTCTCTTTATAGGTACACCTATACATAAAGGATGATCACAATGGACATAGTTTCCGAGTGGACGGTTGTTACAACAGCCGTACATCCCTAACCTAACCTATTATCTGATCATCACTGAAAATTATAGGCGTCCTTGACCATACCTGGATCCCCGTAGAAAATTTCTAAACGATCAGCGCTATATGTCCGCCCTCTAGTGTGTTAATGGGTTACTAAATAATATCTCAATACGTAAGCACCTGTCAATATTTATTTGTAACTTCCACGTCCGAGTATCAATTTAAAGGTCAACCACTCATCTTGGATAAACTATCAGCTTCTAGGGTGTATGTCCTTCAGGGTTAAATCTATACGCTATAGAATACAAATTTTGTCAATTTTCACACAAAAGTGAGGGGCCATTTGACACGCTAAATATTGACCGATCTTTATCAAAACAGTCATGCTTATTCTTTAGGCCGATCCCGTTCTTCATGTAAAATTTCGCGATGTTCGGGCCATAATTGCGGCCTCTGGATCGACTAGAAAAACTGACATAAATTTAGTATTTGGTCCATTTCATCCCCTAAATATTAACCGATCTTTACCAAAAACAATAGGGGTCTTCATTGGCCAGAACCCATCCTACATGCAAAATTTCGTGAAGATTGGTACATAACTGTGGCCTGTATCGTGTTTACAAATTATAATGGACACATGTCTAGATCGACTCCGCTAGTCGAGATATGACGATCGGTATACTTAAAGTTGGGTCTAGGACCAATATTTCGCGGCGTTACAAACTCTTGGGGCTGCACAAAGATATAATACCCTGACAACATAGTTGTGTGGTGTATAAAAACTTGAGAAACAAAATTTTTCTACACATCAATAGCCTTTCTATCGGCTTATCATTCAATTCCAGCATTAGAACCTCATCTGAAAAGTAAATAATGTGTGATACATATTTAAATTTAATAACATTAGCAATGTCTTATATACAATGTTAACAGAGGTTCTCTCTGTTGTAAGTTTAACATATTTTTATAAAATTTAAAAACAGTAGTGTTGGCGGTTTATTTGGGATACCATTTGAATTTGGTTTTGCAAAATAGTCAGGCTGAATCCCAGTTTGTTGTTTTTATAAAAAAACAACTATTTATTTGTGGGGAATGTATGGCATTGTTTGCCCAAGGGTAAGGCAGGGAAGACTATAGATTCGGATCACGCCACTGATCCTCATCAGTTCCCTTAGTTTTTTTATTGGGATATTCCCCCCAGAAGCTATTGCTTCTATACAAAAAAACTTTTAATACCCAAATGTATCTTGTAACAAAGCGAAGTACTTAGCTGACCAACGACATAAACTGCATGAGAATTTCGCTGGTGCCTCACTTCGAAGTTAACAAGGCATTTACAAACAAACAAACTTTAAAAACTTTATACTAGGTTGGTTAAATTCTTCCGCGCCAAACTTTTTATAGCCTCCACCATGAGGTGAACATTCTATATACCTAAAATTGATTGGGACTTTTATATGGGGGATCCCATGGTAAATTGCTATCAGAATGAAAAGAAATGCCAAACTGCAGACAATCATGTTGGAAAATTGAGGTAGACCAAAAATGGAGCATGGTGGTTGGAAAAAAAAGTGCTTAAAAATGCCCAAAATGCCGAAATTTTTAGGTTAAGTGCACCAATAGTCGGCACTTTAAGGATTTTCGCATTTTAAACGATTCACCATACCGAGTATATAGTATTTAGGTTCATATGTTTCCATATTTTGTTTACTCCCCGATGCAATAAAAATTTGTTTAATTAGTTAATTAGATTAAATTGATAATTAGGTAAAATAGTGCCTTTGTGCAATAGTCAGGACTTCTTACACCCTTCACCACACTGTGATACAGGGTATTATGTTTTTGTCCATATGTTTGTAACAGGCAAAAGGAAACGAGATAGACATATGGTTCCCTTTGCGAATATGCATAGAATCACGTTTTAAGTCGATTTATGCATGTCCGTACGTCTGTCTATGTTAAATTGTAAACAAAGTACAGGTCGCATTTATTTGGCCCAAGGACGAACCCTATTGAAATTGGGAAAAATCGATTCAGATTTAGATGTAGCTCCCATATATATTTTCGGCCGATTTTACGTACATAGTGCACCAAAGTCCCTATATATCCTTTGATTTTCACGATATTTGGCATAGCGTACTGAATGAAGTCTACAGCGATGTGTGTGTTTAGTTTCATGAAAATCGATTCAGCTTTAGATATAGCTCCCATATATATTTTCGTCTAGTTTTATGTAAATGGTGCACCAAAGTCCCTATATATCCTTCGATTTACACGAAATTTGGCATAGCGTACTGAATTCCGCCTGGAGTGATGTGTGCCAAGTATCTTGAAAATCGTTTTAGATTAGGCACCAAAGTCCCTATATATCTTTCGATTTGCCGAAATTTGCATTGCGGATGATGGAATGATGTGTGCTGAGTTTCGTGAAAATCGGTTCAGAACTACATACATATTTTTTTGTCCGATTTAATGTAAATGTTCTACCAAAGTTCTTATATTGCATAGTGTACTGAATTTAGTCTAGAATGATGTATGCCAAGTTTCGTGAAAATCGGTTGATATTTAGATATAGCTCCCTTATATATTATCGATCGATTTTAGGTAAATGACGCACCAAAGACCCAATATATAGATGATATGAACAAAACGTACTGAAATTAATACCAGTAAGGAAAGTAGTAAAGTCGAACGGGGCCGACTATATGATACCCTTCACCACTATGGGTATATTAAACAGGACTATTAACATAAATTTGGATGAAATAAAATATGTGATATTTATCTAAATGTGAATCTACCTAGATCCATCCATAAAGTATGTCAATCGAACAAATATAAATAGGTCATCCGTTGGGGTATGTCTGTACTTCTAGAAAACGCAACTACATAATTCTATGCTGAATTTAGTACGTTGTGCAAAATTTGATGTCAATCTGACTAACATGTGGAGTTTTATGCCCAATTTACTTGAAATCGGGCGAAAATATATATGGAAGCTCTATCCATATATTAAGCGATTTCAAACAAACTTGTCACAGGTTAGGTTATACTAATTTCAGAACGTTTTGTTTCTATTGGTTCCTTGGTGCGCCAATTACTTAAAACCAATCTATAATAAAAGGGAGCTATATCTAAATCAGGACCGATTTTCACGAAACTTGGCAGACATCACTCTAGGCTCAATTCAGTACGTTATGCCAAATTTCGTGCAAGTCGAAGGATATATAGGGACTTAGGTGCACCATTTACATGAAATCGGACGAAACTATATATGGGAGCTATATCTAAATCAGGACCGATTTTCATGAAACTTGGCAGACATCATTCTAGGCTCAATTAAGTACGTTATGCCAAATTTCGTGCAAATCGAAGGATATATAGCGACGTTGGTGCACCATTCACATGAAATCGGACGAAACTATATATGAGAGCTGTATCTAAATCTGGACCGATTTTCTCGAAACTTGGTAGACATCATTCTAGGCTCAATTCAGTACGTTATGCCAAATTTCGTGCAACTCGAAAGATATATAGGGACTTTGGGGCACCATTTACATGAAATCGGACGAAACTATATATGGGACCTATATCGAAATCTGAACCGATTTCCTCGAAACTTGGCAGACATCACTCGAGGCATAATTGAGTACGTTATGCCAAATTTCGTGCAAATCAAAAGATATATAGGGACTTTGGGGCACCATTTACATGAAATCGGTCGAAACTATATATGGGAGCTATATCTAAATCTGGACCGATTTTCATGAAACTTGGCAGACATAATTCTAGACCTAAATGATTAGGCTGTACTAAATTTAGTGCAAATCGAAAGATATATAGGGGCCGTTTACATTAAATCGGTTAAATATATATATGGGAGCTATATCTAAATCTGAACCGATTTTTCCCAATTTCAATAGGGTTCGTCCTTGGGCCGAATAAGTGACCTATGCCAAATTTCATCCAATTCGGATCATAAATGCGACCTGTACTTTGTTTACAATTTAACATGCACAGACCGACAGACGGACGGACGGACGGACATGCATAAATCGACTTAGAAAGTGATTCTATGCATATTCTCAAAAGGAACCATGTGTCTATCTCGTTTCCTTTTGCCTGTTACCCTGTACCACAGTGTGGTGAAGGGTATAATAACCTAACTTGTGACAAATTTCGTTAAAATCGGTTCATATTTGGATATAGATTCCATATATATATATATATATATATATTTATATATATATATATATGGGAGCTATATCTAAATCTGAACCGATTTTCACAAAACTTAAAACACATCATTTTAGACCTAATTCGTTACGCTGCACAGTGGGCAAAAAGGCTCATATAGCGGCGTTTAATTAATAGCGCTTACGTATTTTGTTTTTTTATTGTTTGTAATATTTTTTTTAGTTGTAAATAGATTAAGCTACAGAGTTAAACAAAAAAAATTTATATATATATATATATATATATTTTTTTTTTTTTTTTTTTGAAAGTTGCAATTTTTTCCTTTTTTTAGACATTGTTTATTTCATTCAGGAAAACATGATAAGGTTGGAATATTTAATGTTTCTCATTCTTTGGGGCTAAGAATATATTAAACTTTAATTATAAAAACATTTTTTTATTAATTTGTTTAATAATATTTTTGGCCTTATTCATACTTCATAATTATAAATAAAAAAGGAAAAAATACAAATCGAAATAAGAAACTATTATTACTATTGTAATAATAGTTTTCTTATTCCTATTTGGATACACAATGTTCTGCCAAAAGTTGTAAAATGTCATTATCAGCATCTTTCTTTTTTTGGTTGCCTTGTGGTTTGCGTAAGTTTGAAATCAAGGGATCTGATGAACACAAAAGCGCATGCATTAAGTCTTTCATTGTATTTAATCGGGATGTCTTTCGCGTATGGTGCTCACGGAAATTGCGGTAATCTTCGCCGGGCTTCTAACGCTTCTTCCGAAATTTTTCCTAATTGAAGTGGTGATACTTTAATTATATCGGCTCCATGTATAAAGATTTTATGTATGGAACACGGCATGTAAAACCAAGTTCTGATAAAAAGTTCTGCGGTCTGTAAAGCATATGCCTAAAAGATTCAATATTGATTTTGAGCCCGCAAGAAATGAGATTCTGCTCACTGCTCAATGAGCTTCTTCGAGGCGAGTAACAATATGATCTACCATATCTTTTAATGTCACTTGAGCTGAATAGTTCGTAAATTGGACTTCATTTGGATAACATTTTAGTTTCGTTTTGTTGGAACATTCGTCAAACTTCTTATCGGGTGTTCCACGATTGGTCAGTGGATTAACTAAGAAAAGTTATACGTCTAACCTCTTATTGTTGTTTTCTTCAAATTTGTGGCTGCTTCTATGGTCGAATTTCCATTTCTCAGCCAATTTTGCTTCAAATTTTCTATTTTTTTTTTTATTAGAAGAACTTTATTAGCATCGCACATGTTGATATTAATAATATTATTAAATATATGAGTTTCAATGGCAGAAAATTGTTAGTAGGCATCTGAGCATCGACATTTTTCCTAAAAAATGCAATATCATGTAAAGTTATTTGGACATTTTATAATCACAAGATGATATAGCAATTTAAAAAAAACATATTCCAGCGCGAATACACAGGAATATCAGAAGTTCCGGTCTACGGAAGTCATACTTTGGTATAGTACATTGAGTGGTATAGTACACTTTAAATATATTTTTTCTACAACACTTAAGCACAGGTCACAAACAAAATTTTTTTAATTAATACATACCTCTAACAATAAATAAATCAACTTTTCATTCACTTAATTGAGACAAATGCAACTTTAGAGAAAATTTGGCAATGCAAAGAAAACACGTGTTGAAGCTTAGTTATGCGTTGGCTGAAACATATGTTGTGTTTGACAGCTCACAGCTGTTCAACTAGATCATATCAATCAGAATAGAATCGATATATTAGATCAGTGGGATGGTAGTAATCGATAGAGACACAATTTTGGCGCAATTAAACAATTTGAAAATTGAATTAAACGACGCTAGATCGTCCATTTCGCCCACAGTGCGCTGTGCCAATTTTCGTACAAATCGAAAGATATATAGGGACTTTGGTGCACCATTTACATTAAATCGGACGAAAATATATATGGGAGCTATATCTAAATCTGAACCGATTTTTCCCAATTTCAATAGGGGTTGTCCTTGGGCCAAATAAGTGACCTATGCCAAATTTCACCCAATTCGGATTATAAATGCGACCTGTACTTTGTTTACAATTTACCATGGACAGAAAGACGGACGGACATGCATAAATCGACTTAGAAAGTGATTCTATGCATATTCTCAAAAGGAACCATGTGTCTATCTCGTTTCCTGTTATAAACATATGCACAAAGACATAATACCCTGTACCACAGTGCGGTGAGGGGTATAACCAGTAAGTATTAAAAGTATGATATATACTAGTAAAACCCTAAAGATTATCATTAAATGACAAATAACATGAAAACGGTCGAAATTAAATATTTGGTCTATATAAGTATATGATCCGATTTAATCAATCCACATTCAAGTCGTTTTGCATCTAGCTGCAAATTCATGGCAACCAGTGCTTGATGTATCATTTGTTTGAAATCGAACAAAATTGCGTCGGGGGGTATTTGGTCGGACGAAAAACGTAATCTCGTTCGGATTATGTGACTTGAACTTGTACCAATGTGTAAAATGATACTGCATGATAATCGTCATGTCACACAATGATATATGATTAGACATTTATATCACCGGCATACATTCGATATTACGAGTATCTATGGGAAAACCACAATCAAAGAAATGTTTAGTATTGAAACATAATTGCAATCTTTATTTTCATATTATCTGGATACATACACACACTCATCAATATCATCCATTATCCCCAAACAATTTTCTCTATCCAATCAACATAAAACGAAAGTCGGGTATAAAATGAAGGTACCCCCTTGGCATCGCAATTACCCTCACCATGCGATGCAATGCCCAGGACCAAAAACAAACAATTATAATCGGGATGATGGACAAATAGTGGCCCACCCCCATCCTCCGCACATGTACCGACCTCGTAGTTAAATGATCCAGCGCACATTTGTATAGTTGTATTGATCGCGATGGTCGTCTCATTGAGACACAGATCATCATTGAAATTATCCAATCTGATTTTTTTCAAATGGCCAGTCGGTCTACCGATATCCGTTACAGGACCCCATCCAGCTGCCAGGAATTTTTTAAAATCTCGTCTATCGGCTCGAGGTAGACAGGCGGGTACAATATAATCATTAAACTGTACGGATGTATTTAGTTTCACCAAGGCAATGTTATGAAATAGGGTATCATCATCAAACTCATCATGAAATTTATATGATGCAATTGAAAAGTCGACAGGAGCAGCATCATCATCGGATGTATTGTAATCAAGATCTCCCAAACGTACAATATTCGGTTCGCTGTAAACGGGACAAGAGGAAAAATGTACATTTAAATTTGAAAATCGAATATAGAATTAGTGGGAAAACTGAGGAACTGGGGACTGAGGAAAACTAAATGATTGTGATATCTCACGATATGTAACTGAACTAAGGCAACTGAGTCGGAAATACTCGACTTCCCTCAAAATGTTCACATGTATATTTTAAGTTCATCATAAAAGCACAGATAAGGGAAACCCCAAATCACGGATAAGTTACGAGTATTCAACGGATCAAAGACAAGAAACTTCGTATAATAATATCGCTTTAGATTTACTCACTGTGCAGAATAAAAACAAGATGCCGCGCTCACAACATATCTGTTACTAATCAATGATCCGCCACAAATCGGTTTACGTTCATTACCATTTACGTTCCATAACATCGCCATAAATGGAAACTCTTTGGGGTCAGCATTTTTGACGCCATCAAAAAATGATTTGTCACAAACTTTTCGTACATTCCGATACGATTTACATTCTGCAAATTAAGCAACAACAAAACAATTAAATCTAATCAGCAATGCAGAACAAAATAATATATGAAATACCTCTTACTATGCGTTTCTCGTTATATTTTGTAGGCACATAGGGTTGAGGTGATGAACCACCATCTCCGGATGCTATAAAATATATAATCGGTAAAGTATTGTAATTTTTGTAATGGAAATAATGCAAAAATTAAATCAAAGAGGGTGCAAAATGAACAATAGGCGCTAGATCCAGGTCGTTAGTTCCTATATTTCTTTTATGTTTATTTTCTGATCGGCGTTTGTAATATCTTTCTTTTTACTGATTTCTTTCCTTTATTCAATTTTCATAATCCGTTGTCAATAGGTATTTTACTTTTGTCATTTCAGTTTTCGATATTAAATCTTATCAAAACTTACACTCCGCAAACATTGATTTCTGCAAAAAAGATCCGCACACAAGCATGGCCAATAATATTCTTATAAGCATTTTATTTCTTATAAACAATAAACTTTTGTGAATTTTATTGAAACGATCACCACGAATTCACTAATCTCACTGGTAGATCAATTGCCAGTAAACCAGTATTTAAGCTAACACACCGCACTCGATTTATTTCATTATCAGCAATCGAACAAAAGTTATCTATAGGAATTTTGGGGAATCTAAAAACCGACCACCATGCACCACTAATCCAAAAAAAACATTAAGGAAAGTAGTAAAGTCGGACGGGCCGACTATATGATACCCTTCACCACTATGGGTATATTAAACAGGACTATAACATAAAATTGGATGAAAAAAAAATGTGATATTTATCTAAATGTGAATCTACCTAGATCTATCCATAAAGAATGTCAATCGACTTCAAACAAATATAAATAGGTTGGGCTATGTCTGCACTTCTAGAAAACGCAACTACGTAATTCTATGCTCAATTTTGTAAGTTGTGCAAAATTTGATGTCAATCTGACTAACATGAGGAGTTTGATGCCCAATTTACTTGAAATCGGACGAAAATATATATGGAAGCTCTATCCAAATATTGAGCGATTTCAAACAAACTTGTCACAGGTTAGGTTATACTAATTTCAGAACGTTTTGTTCCTATTGGTTCCTTAGTACGTCAATTACTTAAAATCAATCTATAATAAAAGGGAGCTATATCTAAATCTGGACCGATTTTCACGAAACTTGGCAGGCTCACGAAACTTCTAGGCTCAATTAAGTACGTTATGCCAAATTTCGTGCAAATCGAAGGATATATAGGGACTTTGGTGCACCATTTACATGAAATCGGACGAAACTATATATGGGAGCTATATCTAAATCTTGACCTATTTTCACGAAACTTGGCAGGCATCATTCTAGACTCAATTCAGTACGTTATGCCAAAATGCGTGCAAATCGAAAGATATTTAGCGACTTTGGTGGACCATTTACATCAAATCGGACGAAACTATATATGGGAGCTATATCTAAATCTGGACCGATTTTCTCCAAACTTGGCAGACATCACTCTAGGGTTAATTCAGTACGTTATATATAGGGACTTTGGGCACCATTTACATGAAATCGGACGAAACTATATATGGGAGTTATATCTAAATCTGGACCGATTTTCACGAAACTTGGCAAACATCATTCTAGACCTAAATGATTAGGCTGTACCAAATTTCGTGCAAATCGAAAGATATATAGGGACTTTGGGGCACCATTTACATGAAATCGGACGAAACTATATATGGGAGCTATATCTAAATCTGGACCGATTTTCACGAAACTAGACCTAAATGATTAGGCTGTACCAAATTTCGAAAGATATATAGGAACCGTCTACATTAAATCGGTTAAATATATATATGGGAGCTATATCTAAATCTGAACCGATTTTCTCCAATTTCAATAGGGTTCGTCCTTGGGCCGAATAAGTGACCTATGCCAAATTTCATCCAATTCGGATCATAAATGCGACCTGTACTTTGTTTACAATTTAACATGGACAGACAGACGGACGGACATGCATAAATCGACTTAGAAAGTGATTCTATGCATATTCTCAAAAGGAACCATGTGTCTATCTCGTTTCCTTTTGCCTGTTACAAACATATGCACAAAGACATAATACCCTGTACCACAGTGTGGTGAAGGGTATAATGATTGTATTGACGAAAGCACTCCTTGTCCCGATAATAATATAGAAGCTTAATGGCAAAGAATTGCCCACACCTTACAAACTACAGCAAAATCAACAACTGGGTACCACAGACCGCCATCAAGAATCCCAAGGTACGTAATGCGATGGAGAATTGTCGGGAGAGAAGGAGAGAGGAGATACGTATTTTCAGAAAAAAGAAAACAGTACAAGAAAGACGAAAGCGGGAGCAAATCGAGATGTGCAGGAATCAGAATGAGGTCCTGTTTCCCGTGCAAACAAATGAGACTAGACGCCAATGCCAACTATAGAGGAATAAGTCTCTTTGCCATCGCATATAAAGTGCTATCCAGCGTGCTGTGTGAACGTACCATCTTCAGGCCTGGCTAATCCACCATTGACCAAATTTTCTTGGAAAAGATCCACGAAAAACAAATCGACACATTTCACCTATTCGTCGACTATAAAGTAGCATTCGACAGCACTATCCGCTCAGAGGTGTTTAAAGCCATGTATACGTTCGGCATTCTAGCAAAATTAATACGGCTATACAGGATAACTTTAAGTGGCACAATGTCAGCTATTAATGTAGAAATGGACCTCTTGGAGCCCTTTAATACCGAACGAAGAATCAGACAAGGTGACAGTTTGTCGTGTGATCTCTTTAACATCCTGCAGGAAATGGTCATACGAGACGCAAAGGTGAACAGAAATGGCTCGCCTACGCCGGCAACATCGACATAATATGTTGAACATTGCGAACTGTAACAGCTACCTTTGAACAAATTGAGAAGGAGTCTGCCAAAGTGGGTCTGGCAGTAAACGGCGAGAAGACCAAGCTGATGGTATCAATGCTCAAGACGTCCATTAGACTCGGAAAAACTGTGGAAGTTGAGAACTTCAGCTTTGAGGTAGTCAATGATTTTATATACCTTGCTACCGGCATAAATAAAATCAATCACATCAGTATTGAAATTCAGAGAAGGATAGTATTGGCCAACAGATGCTACCATGGTCTGAGTAAGCAATTCGAAAACAAGGCCACCTCTCACCAAACCAAACTCACACTCAACTAGACACTAATACTACCCATGCTGTTCGATTGATTCAGTTCATACGATAGCCATACACTCACAGAGAAACTCCCAAAATTTGAAATCGATTGGGTTATTAGTTCTTGAGTTATCGTGCCCGCCATTCGCAAAAACGCGGTTTGGAGAAAAACGCCTTTAAAGTTTGCTGTCACTTGATGCTAACACAATAAATCGGCTATATCTTCAAAAATTTTTGAGATTTTCACTTGAAAATTTATAGGGACATTGTTGACTTAGTGTAGGTTAGAATTAAATCAAAATACAAAATTAAATTTTGTGAAACCGAGAATGGGGGGTCCCCTTAAATCAGACCAAAAACTCAGCTCACATATTTCCAGAATCAATTCAGTACGCTTTGGCAAATTTCGTGTAAATCGAATGATATATAGGGACTTTGGTGAACCATTTACATTAAATCGGACGAAAATATATACTTTCAAATGATCACTGCCCTTACAAGGAAAAATTCAAATAACAAAAATTAATTTCAGCCGAGCACGGCTAGGGCTCGAACCTAGGTCCTCTGAGCAACACTAATGTTGCCAAGACCGCTTAACGTTCTGAGCCATCAACACTTCCAAAAAAACGGTTGCGCAAAAACATGTGTATACCAGGAAGCAATTGTAGGTGTGTGGATTAATTGTCCATCTCTACAACAAAAATCTGCATTGAAAGGACTGTTCCTAGAATGAAGACAAATGTCGAACTTTGACAAATTTGAATTTAATTCGCATATTCAAGTTTCGCATCAGGGCGTAATAAATACAAGTTATCAACGTACGACATTTGTAAAGCCACATAGCCCAATATGCCTGATGAGCCGCTTAACCAACGGCGAAACGCGTCGCATAATGGTGGGTACGTAGGTTCTTCTCCTGGCTTTCCTTTTCATTGCAAAACTCGACTCGACAAGCTCGACTCGAAAGAGTATAAATAACCACTTAAAATATGGGAGCTATATATAAAACTGGACCGATTTTCACGAAACTTGACACACATCACTCCAGGCTCAATTAAGTACGTTATGACAAATTTCGTGCAAATCGAAAGATATATAGGAACTTTGTTGCACCATTTACCTTAAATCGGACGTAAATATACATGGGAAAATCTGAACCGATTTTCACGAAACTTGGCACACATCACTCGAGGCTCATTTCAGTACGCTATGCCAAATTTCGTGCAAATCGAAAGATATAGAGAGACTTTGGTGCACCATATACATTAAAACTTAACACACATCATTCTAGGCCCAATTCGTTACGCTGTGCCAAATTTCGTGCAAATCGAAAGATATATAATGACTTTGGTGCACCCTATACATTATATCGGACGATATTATATGTGGGAGCTATATCTAAATCTGAACCGATTTCCAGGAAACTTGGCAGACATTATTCTAGGCTCAATTCAGTACGCTATGCCAAATTTGGTGCAGATCGAAACACAAAGGGAGACTTTGGCGCACCATTTACATTAAATCGGACGAAAATGTATATGGGAGCTATATCTAAATCAAAACGGAATTTTCCCAATTTCAATAGGGTTCGTCCTTGGGCCAAATAAATAAGCTGTGCCAAATTATAAAAGCGACCTGTACTTTGTTTACAATTTAACACCAACAGACGGACGTGCATAAATCGACTCAGAAAGTGATTCTATGCATATTCTCAAAAGGAACTATGGGTGTATCTTGTTTCCTTTTGCCTGTTACAAACATATGCACAAAGATATAATACACTGTACCACAGTGTGGTGAAGGGTATAATCAAAAGATAACTTTTTTTTAAATATTTTAACCTTTAACCATTCTTTGCACACATCGATTGTCCAGATGTATGCAAAGAATGGTCAAAGAGGCTGCCGTTCCAATTCCCGTAATGACATAGTTTCCAGTGGCAACTACCGAAATATCGTTTAATTCAAATGACACCTCTTGTCGGAAAGCCTTCTACTTACTTGAAAGCCTTTTACTTACTTCACTTTTCGTATTTATTCCTTCTAATATGAATATTAAATATTCGCACCTTTGATTATTTATTTTTCCTTATAAAAAGTCATATGATAGCAATACAGACGAAATTATTTTAAACCACAACTAAATTTTATTGATTTAAATCTAATAATAACTACAAATTACGACTAAAGGTCATTGGAGGTTTTCAAAAAGGCGCTGACAGACATATTCTCATTATACAAATTTACGACATTACAGCAAAGTTCAGCCATTGACCGACCTTTAGCAGATACAAGTCAAAATATTATTGTTGACACTCATATTAATCCAATTGGATTCCATGGGAATAGGAAAAATTGCAATAAGAAATTTCACAGGAAAAGAAAACTAAGAATAGAATTTTAAAAGAAACCCAAATATTTTCTAATTTCAATCACTTATCCTTGACTTTGTCAGAAAACAACCGGCCGACAGACAGACACACACCATGGTAACCCGGAGAGCACGTGCTTATCTCACTAATCCCTCGGTGGAAATCAACAATGAGTGGGCCATGTTTTACCAAAAAACAAAATGGAAAAACAAAAAGAACAAGAACAAGAAAACAATTGAAATGTAAATTGGTCTTATGTTTAATTTTAAGTGGTCCCCCCTAATTGGATTAGGAGACAATTAAGAAATTCAGTCACTTCAAGTGTCTAAGGGATTTTTCGTTCACTTTTTTGGCTATCGCAGCCTATAAAAGGAAACTGTCACGGGACATGGACAACAGTTGTCGGACTTACCTGATCGAAGTGCCAAAAACAAAAGCCAACGTGAAACGGATACGAAAAAGTGAAACGAAAAAATAACTAAAACCTCCAGAGGATATCCTGACACAAGCAATGGAAACAAGACAACATTAAAAAGGATAACACCACAATTCCATTACTTGTTAACGTTTTCCAACAACCAACGCAAAGGAATCAAGGAATAGTGTCCTTTTTCCAACAACAGGATACTTAAACAATTCAAAATGCTTTCCTTTGTCAATTCGCCCGCTCTGGAACATTTACGCGGTGGCCGTAATGTCAGCTTGGCCGAAACTGTTCCAGCCGACATCCTGCACATGGTGGATCCTTATTGGTATCAATGGCCACCACTGGAACCAATGTGGTTTGGCATTATCGGATTTGTAATTACCATTCTGGGCATTATGTCGTTGACGGGTAACTTTGTCGTCATTTACATCTTCACCTCGGCCAAATCGCTGCGTACTCCGTCGAATATGTTTGTCGTGAATTTGGCATTTTCCGATTTTATGATGATGTTCACAATGTTCCCACCCGTCGTACTCAATGGTTTCTATGGCACCTGGATAATGGGACCATTTTGGTGTGAACTATATGGCTTGTGTGGTTCGCTATTCGGCTGTGTTTCGATTTGGTCAATGACACTGATAGCCTACGATCGTTATTGTGTCATTGTCAAGGGTATTTCGAGGAAACCGCTGACCATAACGGCTGCAGTTTTCCGTTTAGCGTTCGTCTGGAGTGTGTGCATGATATGGGCCATATTGCCAATGGTCGGCTGGAATCGTTATGTACCCGAGGGAAATATGACTGCATGTGGTACAGATTATTTTGCCAAAGATTGGTATAATCGTTCGTACATTATTGTCTATTCCGTTTGGGTATATGTAACACCCTTGACAACGATTATCTTTTCCTATTGGCATATTTTGAAGGTGAGTTGGGAGTTCAGAGTAGGGAAATGTGGATTTAGGTTATGGATAAGTTATTCGTTTAAGGCACACAGAATAAAACCAAATTAACACTATCAAATATTTTTAAAAGTTAGTTTGTGGTGCCTTTCGAAGACCTAATAATGAAAATGCGAATATTAACAAAACTGTGCAGCACTAAAATCTTGAACCAATCGGGACCCTCCAAAATCTGAATGCTTATGATGGTAGAAGAAAACCTCTAGCTGGGTTTTGAATTATAAGCTAAAGTTTTTGTTAATAACTCATATCCGCACCAAAAAATATTAATTATGACCCAAGTTTTAGGGTAGCCCCCATGTAACGATACACCCCAATATTCGGTATTTTGGGGATTTGAGACAAGTTTTTCAACCTAATTTGCTGTAATTTGGTATTTTGGGTTATTATTGATAAAACATATCCGAACCAAAAATTATTAATAATGACCCAAGTTTCAGGGTAGCCCCCATATAACGGTACCCCCCCAATATTGTGTATTTTAGGGACACGTTTTCCAACCGAATTGGCTGTAATTTGGTATTTTGGATTATCATTGAATAACACATATCCGTACCAAAAATTATTGTAGGGTAGCTCCAATAGAACGGCAACCTCTTAGACAACTTTTCTAACCGAATTTGCTGTAATTTTGTATTTTGGATTAAT
This sequence comes from Musca vetustissima, assembly GCF_032173495.1. NCBI lineage: Eukaryota > Metazoa > Arthropoda > Insecta > Diptera > Muscidae > Musca > Musca vetustissima. Next base: position 16,925 of record NW_026887404.1, read on the forward strand.
TAATTTTAGATATTTTGATTGTCATCCTCATGGTGTAGGGTATAAAATGTTCGGCCGGACTGACGATGTTAAGTTCAGCCTTTTTTTATTTTAAAGTCGCATTTTTGTAAATGGTTATATGCAAGAAAGTGATGGGAATTTACCGCACGTTTTCTGTTCTCTTTGTGTCATATCACATTTCAAAAAACCGATGTTGGAGAACAAATTAATTTTAATTAAGTACCTCGTAACGGATAACTTTCAATTTACTTTCGGCATTTGGACAAGATGTCACATTAACTTTCTCAACATGTGTATGTATTTGTATTCTTCTTCGATTTCAGGCTGTGCGAATACACGAAAAGGCAATGCGTGAACAAGCCAAAAAAATGAATGTTGCCTCCTTGCGACAAAGCGATGCCGACGCCAAGTCGGTGGAAATCAAATTGGCCAAAGTGGCATTGGTCACCATATCGCTGTGGTTCTTGGCCTGGACACCGTACACAATAATTAACTATGCCGGTATATTTGAGTCCATGAATTTGTCACCGCTGAGCACCATTTGTGGGTCGGTGTTTGCCAAGGCCAATGCGGTGTGTAATCCGATTGTCTACGGCTTAAGGTAAGACGACAAGTGCCGCAGCATAGCTTCGTAAATTATTTACTTCTTCTTACATGTATTTTTAATTATTCGTTTTTTTCTTTTTGTTCATTTTCAGTCATCCAAAATACAAACAAGTTTTGAAAGAGAAAATGCCCTGCCTGGCCTGTGGCAAAGATGATACCACGGCTGCTGAAATCCGTACCCAAGCCACAACGGAAGTTAGTGAATCGGCGGCGTAAAAGGATACTGGTATGCAATTCACCTTGCATGTTACTACGGACAAATGATTTCATTTCAAAACTGGGTTTATATTTAATCTTAGCTATATACATGTTAATTTATTGTAATATTTGTAATTCCTGTAGTCTCAATTTCTTCATGAGGGAAACAAAAAAATTAATACTTGGACGTTGACGAACAGCTTTTGTACACGGTTTTATTCCTATGTTTGAAAAAAAACATACATACTCCTACGGATAAACAAAATTTTGCCATAAAAAATTCAAAATATTTTGGAACAAAAAATAATAAGAAACCAATATTGTGTTAAAACAAACAAAAACTTTGCAATTGAAAAAAAAAATTAATAAAAAAAACTAAAAAATGAGCAATTGATATAAAATCATAAATTAAATGTGTATTTTTATACCCTTCACCACACTGTGTTGCAGGGTATTATGTCTTAGTGCATATCTTTGTAACAGGCAAATGGAAACGAGATAGACCAATGGTTCATTTTGAGAATATGCATAGAATCAATTTCTGAGTCGATTTATGCATGTCCGTCTCTGTCCATATTAAATTGTAAACAATGTACAGATCGCAGTTATGCTACGAATTGAATGAAATTTGGCGCCACTCATTTACTTGGCCTTAGCTCTCATATATATATTTTCGTCAGATTTTATCTAAATTGGTGCACCAAATTCCCAAAATTTGTCCGATTGACACAAATTTTTGTACAGCGCACTGAATTAAGTCCAGTTTGATGTCTGTGAAGTTTTGTTGAAATCAGTTCTGATTTAGTTTCGTCCGATTTTATGTAAATGGTGCACCAAAGTCTCTATATATCTTTCGATTTGCACAACATTTTGCACAGCGTAATGAATTAGGTCTAGAATAATGTGTGTTAAGTTTCATGGAAATCGGTTCAGATTTAGATATAGCTCCCATATATAGTTTCCTCCGATTGATACAAAATTTTGCTCAGAGTACTGTAATATGTCTAGATTGATGCATGTCAAGTTTTTTATTGGATTTTTTTGTGGAGATAAATTCTGGAATAATTTTTTTCACAACTTTGACCATTTTGTGGGGGGGGTACCTAAAGGAGTGGACCGATATTCCCCATCTTCGAACTTGAACATAGCTTGGAAGAAATGGTAAGATGTCCAAAATTTGGATGAAATCAGTTACTCCCTTCGAGAGTTATCGTGAGCACCAGCCGGACGTTTTTAAATCGACTCCAAATTGTCTGAAACGGATTTGGTCCAAAGAAGCATGGGGTCTAAAATCAATATTTCGATGAGACACATTTTAACCGTATTAAAGTGTATATACCCTCATTAGGCATAAGGTTGAGGGTATAACAAGTTAAAACAAGGCAGAGCAACGTCATTGACATTTTCTCGGAATTTAAATGTCCTTGAGCTATTAATTTCATTTTTACACAAAACTATTACACCTATAACTAAACATTTTTTTTAATACTGATACTTCTAAAAAAACCAGTAAGGAAAGTAGTAAAGTCGGATGGGGTATACCCTTCACCACTATAGGTATATTAGACAGAACTATTATCATGAAATTGTATGAAATAAAATATGTGATATTTATCTAAATGTGAAACGACCTAGATCTATCCATAAACATGTAATTCGTTTGTTACAATGGGACAAAAGTATGTAAATCGACTTCAAACAAATATCAATAGGACATCCGTTGGGATGCTCAATTTTGTACATTGTGCAAAATTTGATGTCAATCTGGTGTCAAACATGAGGAGTTTGATGCACAATTTACATAAAATCGGGAAACTATATCCAAATATGAACCGATTTCAACGAAATTTGTCACAGGTTATGTTATACTAATTACAGTACGTTTTGTTCCTATCAGCCATATAATATAAGGTATAATATAAGGTAGCTATATCTAAATCTCAACCGATTTTCACGAAACATGGCACACATCATTCAGGATTAAATTCAGTACGCAATGCAACATAAGAACCTTGGTACATTATTTACATAAAATCGGACGAATATATATATATATATATATAGATCTGAACCGATATATAAATGGACTTTGGAGCACCATTCACATTAAATTGGACGAAAATATATATAGGAGCTATATCTAAATCTGAACCGATTTTTCCCAATTTCAATAGGGTTCGTCCTTGGACCAAACAAATGAGCTGTGCCTAATTTCATCAAAATGGGATTATAAATGCGACGTGTACTTTGTTTACAATTTAACACCAACAGACGGACTGACGGACATGCATAGTCTCAAAATGAACCATTGGTCTCTCTTCTTTCCTTTTGTCTGTTACAAAGACGCACAGTGTGGTGAAGGTATTAAAATGTAAAGTTCGGCCCGGCCGAACTTTTTATTCCCTTTTATATTTAAAATATGTAAAATTAATGGTGAAACACATTTTATTATTGGAGCTTGAATATACGGAAAAAGACGTGAAAAAATATGATTACCTAATGAGAACCTAATATACAAAATTACAGCCAATTTGTTTGATAAAAGTGTCCAAAATCCCAAAAATACCGAGTAGTGCGGGTACCTATTTATGGGAGTTGCCATGAAACTTAAGTCAATATTAATAATTTTTGGTGCTTGCATTTGCTATACAATGAGAACCCAAACAAACTTAAATTACTGTCATCTCGGTTAAAACACGTGTCCCAAATCCCCAAAATACCGAATATTGGGAGGAACTTGGGCCAATATTAATAATTTTTAGTACGCAGGTGTGCTATGCAATAAGAACCCAAAATACAAAATTACAGCCAATTCGGATGAAAAACGTGTCTAAAATACACAAAATAACGAATACTGGGGATACGTTATATAAGGGCTTCACCAATACCAAACATCCTAGGAGGCAAAGTCTGTGCAAAATGTCACAGCTCTATCTTAAATATGGTGATCTCTATCGTGATTTCAACAGACGGACTCGTATAAATCGACATATAATTTTATTGCGATCAAGAATATATATATATATATACACTCTACCTTATTCAATTGAATACAGAAACATGGAATAATGCGAACCTTTAAAAAAAAAATTTTAAATCGTGGAAAATCCAATTTGACAGTTGCTATTAAGCGTATAAAATGTCATTATTTCGGAAATTCCGTTGACTACATTAAAATAGATTACGTGGAGATAATCAAGCTATTAATTCGATGATTGACTGTCTTGAACTCATTCACTCGTTTGCATCTCGCTATCAATAAGACGAATAAGAAACAAAAACACATCCATAAAGTTGAATTTATTATTCCACATTGTTTTGAAACAGTTGACTAAAAACTGTAGGAAGGAATCAAATGTGATGATTTCCTCTCAATATCTATCGCATGTTCAGATGTTCTAAATAATACACGCCCATACACAAAATTACATAGATGGAGCTGTTCAGTAAAAATTGTTATCAGTCGGTAGCCATGCCCAACTCTGCAAAGGGGGAGTTTAATTTGGCTTTGTATAATTTAAATCTTTATGGCCTAATGTTGTCCACAGCAACAAAATGTTTTATAGCTTATATTTAATACAAGACAAGTAAATTAAATTGCGTATACAGTGCAAATTATTTAAATCGCTTCGTATTCGAAATGTACGAATTGTACCCTCTAAATCAGGCTGTCCACATTCAAGGTTTGAGACTGTATTTGTTTGAAAAAAAAAATTTCAAAAGTTCATTCAAAAAATTTTAAGGAAGGAACAAATTTTATATTCTTCTGATGGGAGAGCTAGAGGTCTTCATATAGAAGAGGTCTTCTGATGGAAGAGCTGGAAGTCTTTTTATAGAAGAGTTCGAACGGGATAAAGAAGCTGGAAGTCTTATCAAAGGGATAATTTAATATTTTTAGTTTGGTATAACCATAGTTGAGTTTGAATTTACATGTCTTTGATCAAACATTGGACGGGTGTGAGGTTCACCTTTTGCCTTTCCGAAATGGATGCAAACGATTCAAGCGGTGTGATTGCTTTGCAACAAGAAGCAGTGGTCGGCTTCAAAAACAGTTGATCGAAGGTGATTACCTCACCTTAAGCCTTCAAGATATGTTCTCAAGCAGTAATTTTGGGCACGTTCTGGCTGTTGGGCTGCATTTAAGAAACGGTAAGTTAAAATGTGGTTTAGGCGCGTAAAGCTATATTTAAGCCGACGTGCTAAATACCGACGTGCTAAATACGATTTTGCTTTTGGTTTTCTTGATACAGGACTTTTTTTCGGAAAGAAAGTAGAGGATACTGGGACAACTTCGGCGCTTTTTGTTTAGAGCTCTATATCTGATTATTGTCCTCTGACACTTAATTATAAAAACTAATACCAAAAAATAATATTAGTTAAAAAATTTTACATTTTTGTAAAAAAGTCAAATTCGCCGAATGTGCCCCAACCCGGGGTAGCTTCGGCATTTGATGGGGCTCATTCGGCACCATAGTCATAGCCGGGTAATTCTCATCGCTATCAGTCTGGTTGAAATTCTGATCCTCTAAAGGCTCTATTTGGTTTTAATACGCCACACAATGTTCGAATTATAGGGCTATATTTTCTAGCGGCGAACGTTGACATCTCAAGGTCGCACATACCATAAGAAATAGGGGTTTTCTATCGCATTTTCGTCAATACAAGCATGTTTGGTCTTATATATGCCATTTCGAACCATATTAATGGATTAGTTTGAAAGACAAACTCAAAAACATTTTAAAAAAATAATATTGCACAATCTGTATATGGCCGAATGTGCCCCACTTTAAAATGCCGAATGTACTTTTCATAGTTTTTTTCATTTTTTTCTATCAGTCTTGTAAAAACATTATATTTTTAAATATTTCTATAATACACATCGTAGTTAACCACTTTTTAATAATATTGTCTTAAAAATTTGAAAAGTTTTATACACGAAAATTTGAAAAGTTTTATACAATAAATATTACAAAAACATCTATAAAAATACAAAAACCCATGTATCTAAATAAGCTTATTAGCTAGAAATTTCAAACTTTGTGTCAGATATTTATTTCGATATTCGATACCTATGTATCTAGTATCGATACGGTGGGAGCTTCGATGTACGGTGAGAGCTTCATATCGAAAACGCGATTGCAGAAGGTGCCCCAGTCTACTGTATCTACTGTATCTCCCGAGTGGAAGGATGTAGCTACGTTTGTTCATATCCTATTTAGGATAGTTACATTAAATCTCATGGCATAATTATACAAGGTAGTCTCATGCAGACATATGATTCCAAATTTTTCATAAATTTACTTTTGACAACGTTCAGCTTTCAAAATTTAAATGAAAATACCTTCCTTTTAAATGTACGCACACGATGTGTTCAGTGACAAAAATTGCTAAATTATTTATATTTATTAATATTTTGATGTTCCCTGCTTCCGAAACGTATCAATATTTGTTGTAACACTTATAGCTACGCCTAGAGAACAATGTGCAGCTTCATAAAATACAAATTTTTTAATGTTCTGAAAATTTGCCAATCGACATACATAAAATTTTATGGAATTTATGCCTTTATCCATTTCTGAAATGAGAGTAGCTTGAAAATTTATGCACAGAAAATAGTAGGGGAGACTGGGGCACCTTCGGCACTTTTTTTTAGAGCTCTATATCTCAGTACTTATTGAACATATATAACAACTTTATGGCTGATTATTGTCCTCTGACTCTTAATTATCAAAAATAGTTCCAAAAAGATATATAAAAATAGTATTAGTTAAAAAATTTTTCAGTTTTGTAAAAAAAGTCAAATTCGCCGAATGTGCCCCAACCCGGGGTACCTTCGGCATTTTATGGGGCACATTCGGCACCATAGTCATAGCCGGGTAATTGTCATCGCTATCAGTCTGGTTGAAATTCTGATCCTCTAAAGGCTCTATTTGGTTTTAATACGCCACACAATGTTTGAATTATAGGGCTTTATTTTCTAGCGGCGGACGTTTACATCTCAAGGTCGCACACACCATCAGAAATAGAGGTTTTCTATCGCATTTTCGTCAATACAAGCACGTTTGATCTTATATATGCATTTTCGGGCCATATTAAAGGATTAGTTTTAAAGACAAACTCAAAAACATTTTAAGGAAATACTATTGCACAATCTGTATATGGCCGAATGTGCCCCACTTTAAAATGCCGAATGTACCCCGAATGTACTTTTTATAGATTTTTTCATTTTTTCGATCAGATTTGTAAAAACATTATATTTTTAAATATTTTTATAATAATACACATCGTAGTTAACAACTTTTTAATAATATTGTCTTAAAATTTTTAAAAGTTGTATACACGAAATACTTACGGAATGGAATTGAAATATTACAGAAACATCTATAAAAATACAAAAATCTATGTATCTAAATAAGCTTATTAGCTAGAACTTTCAAACTTTGTGTCAGTTATTTATTTCGATATTCGATACATATGTATCGAAACTAGTGATGTACGGTGAGAGCTTCATATTGAAAACGCGATTGCCGAAGGTGCCCCGATGCCGAAGGTGCCCCAGTCTCCCCTACTACTGTCACGGGGTTCAAAGAGTTAAAATAATATTCCTTTATAAATTCGCATTTAGTACAATAAATTTAATCCGGATATGCCGAGAACAAGACATGCAGTGAATCTGTTTTTTTTTTAAGATACTGCACGTTAAATTTATTAATCAGAGTGCTAAGGCTCTGCGGAAAATAATGTTCCACAAAGCGGTCCGGTTTGTCTGGATTTGTCTAAAATTTTTACAGAATATTCAGGAATTTGCTGTTGTAAAAACATGCTGCCATTTTTATAGGAATTCTCAAAGAGGCTGAATCGATTTCGGTGAAATTTTCACAGAACGTTCGGGAATTTACTGATTTTCAAGGAATAGAAAATGTTTGATGCGATTTCACTAAAATTTTCACAGAACATCCCTTAATTTATTTGTTTACGACATTTATTTACAACTTCAATACAATTTCAAAAAAGCGCGACGAAACAGTTCAAAGTTATCAAGAAGACACTATTCATATCTACATCGTGAAATCCACATCGATCCTTCCGTAAGTGGCGTACAATGCACATTTACATAAAATCGGACAAAAATATATATGGGAGCTATATCTAAATCCGAACCGATTTTCAAGAAACTTAACACACATCATTCTAGACATAATACAGTACGCTATGCCAAATTTCGTTAAATCGGACGAAAATATATTTGGGTGCTATATCTAAATCTGACTATTTCAATCAAACTTGGCACACGTTAGGCACACGTTGTGCAAAATTTTGTACCAATCGACCCAACCTTAACACTTTGGTGCACCATTTACTAAAAATCGGACGAAAATATATATAGGAGCTATATCTAAATCAGAACCGATTTCAACTTGGCACACGTTACGCTATTCCAACTTCAGTGCGTTGTACAAAATTTCGTGCCAATCGGCCTAAATTTGACTCTTTGGTATGGTACACCAAAGAGTCAAATTTAGGCCGATTGTTAAAAATCGGACGAAAATATATGTAAGCTATATCAAAATCTGAACCGATTTAACCAAAAAAAAAATATATTTTTAAAATATACTTACAATATTTAAATAAAAAACGAGTATTTCTTTATTTCCAAATTATGTGCATACATACAGACACAAGTCATCCCCAAACAATTCTCTCTATCCAATCAACATAAATCGAAGGTCGGGTATAAAAAGAACACCCAGAACCAAAAACAAACAATTATAATCGGGATGATCAACAAACAGTGGACCTCCTGAATCGCCCGCACATATATCGCGCTCATAGTAATACGATCCAGCCCACATTTGTATAGTTGTATTAATCGTGATGGCCGCTTTATCCACTTTCGAGAGGCACAGCTCATCATTGAAATTATCCAGTTTGACTTTTTGTAAATGGCTGGGTGATCTACCGTAATCCTTGAGAGTACCCCATCCTGTAGCTAGAAATTGTGGAAAATCACGTCCGTCGGCTAGTGGCAGACATGCGGGTACAAAGTAATGATTAAATTGAACGGTTCCATGTTCCATGTTTTTAAGTCGATTTATGCATGTTCGTCCGTCTGTCTGTCCATGTTAAATTGTAAACAAAGTACAGGTCGTATTTATGATCCGAATTGGATGAAATTTGGTATAGGTCACTTATTTGGCCCAAGGACGAATCCTATTGAAATTGGTGAAAATCGGTTCAGATTTACATATACCTCCCATATATTTTCGTCCGATTTAAGGTAAATGGTGTACCAAAGTCCCTATATATCTTTCGATTTGCACGAAATTTTGTACAGCGTACTGAATTAGGTCTAGAATGATGTGTGTTAAGTTTCTTGAAAATCGGTCCAGATTTAGATATAGCTCCCATATATATTTTCGTCCGATTTAAGGTAAATGGTGTACCAAAGTCCCTATATATCTTTCGATTTGCACGAAATTTTGTACAGCGTACTGAATTATTTTCCTGAAAATCGGTCCAGATTTATATATATCTCCCATATATATTTTCGTCCGATTTCAGGTAAATGGTGTACCTATATATATATATATATATATATTAATGTAAATGGTGTACCAAAGTCCCTAGAGTAATGTGTGTTATGTTTCTGGAAAATCGGTTCAGATTTAGATATAGCTCCCATATAATTTCGCCCGATTTAATTTTAATTGATAATTTTGCACGAAATTTGACATAGCGTACTGAATTGGGTCTAGAATAATGTGTGTAAAGTATCCTGAAAATTGTCCGATTTTAAGACCCAAAGTTAGGCCTATTGCCACACAATTTTGCACAATGTACTAAAGTTCGGTTTTAGATATAGCTCCCATATATATATATATATATATATATATATATTCCTCCGATTTTAAATAAATGGTTAAATATAGACTTAAAGTGAGGCCGATTGACGCAAAATTTTGTTGGAAACTGTCCAGATTTATGTATTCAACGGGTGCCCTATTGATATTTGCTTTAAATCGATTTACATAATTTTGTCCCATTGTGACAAACGAATGGCATGTTTATGGATTGATCTAAGTCGATTCGCAGTTAGATAAAGGTTACATATTTTAATTGGATGAACAATTTCATGTTAGTGGCCTTTCTGTTAGGATGCATCTTTTTAATGGTGAAGGGTATCATATAGTCGGCCCGTCCGACTTTGCTGCTTTCCTTACTGGTTTTTTCTTTATAAAATTTCGTAACCATCTCGTTATCCAAGATACATGCCGCTATCACAACATATCTATCGCTGACCAATGATCCACCACACATAACGATACGTTCATGTCCATTTATGTAAAATAACAGCGCCATAAAGGGAAACTCTTTGGGATCGGCATTGTCGCCGCCCACAATGAGGGATTTATCACAAACCTTTCGTGTATTTCGATATGATTTACATTCTGTAAAATAAAAACAACACCAATAAAAATTAAATCAAATAATAAAACACATACTAAATACCTCTAACTATGCGTTTATTGTTATCTTTTGCGGAGACATAGGGTCGAGGCGGGACAGGACAGCAGACAAGTTAAGCGTTTGCTCATTCGAAATTTCCTTATTATTTCCGGACATTGCCGTAGCAACGTGCATTTGGTATTTGCGGCATTCATCACCAGATGCTGTAAAATAAATGTTATTAAAAAGTGTTTGAAAGTGATTATTAATAATTTTGTGCATATTGTATTAACTGGTGCGGTAAATCATTTTTAATCAGTCCTAAATTATTTGTATTTTTTCAGTCTGATTATAATAGCCATCTTTTTTATTTTTTTTCATTACCTGTGTGTTCCTCTTGTTACATTACTTTTTTAGTTGTTGTAACATAAAATTTTTTCTCTTCTTTCTTTTTCTTTAATTGTCATTACAGAGTTGTCAACACTTTGCTTTTATAAAAAATTTAAGGAATAGAAATCCCAGATATTTTAATTTCTAACATCAATAATTAAAAGTAATAAAAGGTGAATTCTCCTCATTATCGACCCGATTTGAAAACTTTTCTTCAATGTTCGAGAAGTACCAAGATCATGAAGAGTTCGTGTCATCACCGTCAGTTTTTGGACAGAAACGCAAAAGATCTACGAAAAAGGTGCCAGGTAAAACTTTGCCTAGTCGTAAAGCCTTGGTTTCTGCTGGGAGTACTGTATCACGAACAGTTTCTGAAAGTGTCATAGATACAACTGAAGCTGTTCGTGGCCAGTGTTCGTATGCTAGTGTTGTGACGGAGGCAGCTACTGAAGTCAGAAAGGATATATCGGAAGGAACAATAACCCGTAAAACCACCGAATACTACGGCTGATGATATAAATTATTATATTAAATCAAAAATCAATATAAACTTTCTAATAAAATACGTATTTTTTACAATTATTTTTATGATTTCTCGACCTTCGAATTTAATAAATTTCGAATGTTCATAAATTACAGATGGTTGAGCTTGGCGTGTTTTATATATTAGGTTGGGAAAAAAGAAATCCATTATTTTCATATGAACTGTAGGAATTTATTTAACATGCTTCAGAATGTCCGATCTGGGCCAAATATGCACCGTTTTGTTGTATGATTTGTTGCCATTTTAAAGGCAACTTTCTAATGACTCTCTCATAGAAGTCCTGCTCTCTATTTGCCAAAAAATATTCTAGTAGTCGATTTTCACAATCCTCCTAGATACCAATTTTTTATCATTAAATCCCAATCAAGCTCCCGAAGTTTCTGGCGAGTCACTGTAGATTTGTGTGGCCTAGCGTTGTCCTGGTGGAATACCACAACTCTCCTGTTGGCCAATTCTGGCCGTTTTTGGTCAATTGTAAATGTTTTAAACCAGTTTTAAACTGATAACATGCCGGTCAAATTCAATCATTTCTCCGATTTTATCGATATTTTCCACGACCCGACAACCTGTGCGAGGTGCATCTTTCACATCAAAGATCCTCTATATCTTTCGATAACGTACTGAATCAAGCCTAGAAGAATGTGTTCAAAGTTTCGTAAAAAATCGGTTCAGATTTATTGTATAGCTCCATATATATTTTCTTCCAAATTTATGTAAATTGTGCACTAAAGACCTAAAGTTTATCCGATTGGCACACAATCTTGTAGAATTTACTGAATTTAATATAAATTATCTCCGGCAAGTTTCGATGAAGTCGGTTCATATTTAGATATAGCTCCGACATATATATTTTCGTCTGATTTTTGGTAAATGATGTTGCAAACTCCTAATCTTTGTTCGATTGACACGAAATTTTGCACCGTTGGAATTGTGTGGCATTTTTATTATAAAAATACCTTTTGACTCACTGTTCATAACCTGAGATTTCGATTTATTTTAAATCGTGATCTAAATCACAGAACTAATCAAATTCAACATTGGACTATATTTTTTTAAATAGTACCAAAATGTATCAAAAGTATTTTTGAAGTGTCATACTATGGACTTCGCGAAAGCTGATTAAATGACGGCCATTTTTTTACAAATAGACTTAATAATATACAAATGTGAGATCAGATTTTGAAAATCAAATAAAATGAATCCTAAACTACGGACCAAAGATAAGAAAAAATTAATATATCATTTCATAGCATGAAATTGTTGGTTTATGTATTGCTGGCATAACACTATGGTATATCCCAATAAAATATCAAAAATTTAGTTGAAAACTCTAGACAAAATATCCAATAAATTGAGGTAGGTTTATATGGGGCTTGTCCCAAAACTTATGACAATATTGATAATTTTTTGTATGAAGATTTCCAATTTGATAGATTTAATTAAGAGTATGAATTCAATATTTCGGAAATTCCGTGGGTTTTTACGTCGAGATAATATATTGAGTGTCCGACTCAAACACGCGTTTGCATCTCGTTATCAGTAAGAAGAAAACATCTATAAATATACATCAACATCTTAACTTTAAATTAATGCAATATTTATGTGAATTCAATATAAAAAGTAATGATTGTTCAGCAAAATCAATTGCAACCTCACAGTGAAAAGTAGCCAAGATACAAGTTTTTTTAACAAACGGATTTTCGGGATGGTTAATACTTAGTATGATATCCATCCCTTGTTATCTTTTACACCTCTCAACATTGTCGACATAGATTTTGACAAGTTTCCCGTGTATTGGCTATCGTTTGGGGCAAGGTATCGTCATCAATGTTATACTGTAAAAAATACGAACAAAATATTTGCAAAAAATAAAATGAAAACATGATTTACAATTATTTTTCTTCAACAGTACAATTTTGCCAGGAAAGAAGCACGAAGGTCTATTTGTGGAATAGCTCCCTTTATGTCCTCCTTTTCCTTTATGTCCTCCTTTTTGTAAATTCACTTAATATTTGTATCACTTCACTTTTCCACTCGGTATACGCCTTTACACTCTAATAAATGCTACACGAATGGAATTTTGGTCATATACACTAAAATAGCTGTACTTCTTCTTTTCTGTGTAATTCAACATGATTTCATTTAATTTCAACATTGTTTCATGTTGTTTTAACAATCCACAAGTTTATTCAATCATGTTCCAATTAGCATTTACATTTCTCAATATCAATTTAACATGATTGAAATGTTGTTTCAACATGAGTCAATGTTAATTAGTTTTTAAAATATTATCATTTCATTTCAACATTAATTACTATTGATTTTACTATTTTCTCAATGTTAATTTCACAATAGTAAACGTTACCTTAACTAGTCACAATGTTAATTTAATAGTTCTAATGTACAAGGAGTTTTATTTTTAAAATAGAAGGATGCCATTTCAACATTAATAACTATTAATTTTACTATTGTCACAATGTTAATTTAACATGAAATTTTTTTATTATAAAAATCCAAAAAAAAACAGTGAGCGGAGCATTATAGTCGGACGGGGCCGACCATGCGATACCCTACACAACTACCACAGAACTCTATCATTCTGGGGGTTTTTATTCCGAGCCTGGGTAATATTTCGTGATAGTTGCATCCTCTTGCCCGATTACAGGTCAACAGCATTTCCTTACACTGACATATTTTCTGAAAATTACAAATATCTAATTAGAATATCTAATATTCTAATTACTTGTCCATAATCCATTCACCCTGGGTTGTAGTGTGATGTTCGGCTTGTAATGGTAGCCTATAGATCGAATCGAAAATCTCCTTCTCCACGTAAAAATTCGAGATGTTTGGACCATAAGTGCGGCCTCTAGAGCGACCAGAAAAACCGACAAAAATTAAGTATTTGGTCCATTTCATCCCCTAAACATTAAGCGATCTTTACCAAAAACAATAGGGGACTTCATTAGGCAGAAACCATCCTACATGCAAAATTTGGTCCATAACTGTGACCTGTATCGTGTCAACAACATCAACATTCGCAACATACCTAAGTCCCAGAATACGGAATGAGTTTTTAGAAATAATTGGAGAATACATTCATAAGTCTATTGTTGAAGAAGTGAACTGTGCAGAATTCTTTTCGGTTTTAGCGGACGAAACTACGGATAAAGGAGCAGCTATCAATGTGGCATCTAAAAAAGTCAAAAAATGTTTCCTGTTTCTGACAAACCATCTCTTATGGGACGACCTGGCCATTAGGATATCCAACAAAATATCAACTTGTATTACAATGCGTAATAATATGAAACTCCGCCATATAGCGACTGAACAATGAATTTGGTGTACATAAGTTAGTTCTTTTTTCATAAAAAATAAATGTATATGGGAGATTACAAAAATGCTCTAAATTTCTTGTCAACATCTTAAAATATTGGTAGTAAATAATAAGGTGTGTGGAAGCTGTGATGGTGGATGTAAAAAATGTGTTGAAGCCAACAAGTTTTTTCGTGTTCTTTCCTGATTTGTGGTTAAAATGGAAAATATGGTTTTAATGTATGATTTTTCAATATAATCACTGCATCCACCCAAAACGGGCATTTTGAAGCCGGATTTTCAGTTTTTGTTTTTTTTTCATTAGGTCATAAATACAAAAACACATTTGTTTTTTAATTATAGCAATATTTATTATATACATACAACATTAGACTTTTCAATACAAAAAGTCGATTTACGTATCCCTATTCCTGATTTTTTATTAAGTAAACGTGTCATGAGCCATGGCTCCAAAGGATCACATAAAATTATACATATATTTTACCATTAAAATATGATCTCCTTTCGCCTTTATGGAACGCATTTTCTTGCCGCATTTCTAATAAAATCCTAACTGGGCGTGAACCAGTGTCTCACTATTGAGCGAATGGTAGCAATGGTAGTTCAAGTAATGACATATTGTCGACTACTATTTTCCATACTAAAAAATTAAAATTTCTGTCTGCAGAATAGGAATTTCCTTGTAAATATTTATTTTATTAAAGTATACATTATTTTTTTTTTTCACTTAATAAACATGCTGCCCATAAATAACAAAACATAAACATTTAAACATAAATTATTTTTTTATTTTATTTCTTTCCTTTTTGATGTATAACAAAGTTTTAAATTTATACTTTGAAGTCTTATTTAATATTTCGCATATGTTTTTCAAGGCATTAGGCATTAATTCGGAATCTTATACCATAGACAGACGACAGCCTTAATTTGCATTAAAAAGTTCTTAATTTGAATTAATATTTACCACTGACAGACGAGAGTTTCTGCATTTATGAACCAGTTTTTTGTTTCAAAACTATTGTTTGTCTGTGTGCAGGATGAAAATTTTCACAATTGTTTCCAATATTATTGGGGAGTACATCTTTATGAAATAGATACATGACGGAACGGAAGAATAACAGCTAAAATGGTAGTGAAACAGCTCCCGATTTAAAAATATGTTGAAATTTGCTTTTATTTCTAATATTTTTTCATAAACGTAAACAAATTTGACAACAAATAATTTATTTTCTACAGCATTGCCATATTGAAATTGTTTAATTCAGTATAAATTCAGTTTGATTTTGTGCATTTACGACACATAAAAATGAGGATAATGTACAAGTTATTTTGAATTAAGACTGTTAATGCAAATTAAGGCTGTCGTCTGTCTAGGCTATTAATGTACCTTTAGTATAGCACATTATACAAACACACATCATCCCCAAACAATTTTCTCTATCCAATCAACATAAACCGAAAGTCGGGTATAAAACGAAGGAAGGCCCTTATTAGCACAACCACCTTCACCATACGATGTAACACCCAGGACCAAAAACAGACAATTATAGTCGGGATGATCAACAAACAGTGGACCACCTGAATCCCCTGCACATGTATCGCGCTCATAGTAAAATGATCCAGCGCACATTTGTATAGTTGTATTAATCGTAATGGCCGCCTTATCGACTTTCGAGAGACACAGCTCATCATTGAAATTATCCAATTTGACTTTTTGTAAATGGCTAGCCGATCTACCGTAATCCTTTAGAGCACCCCATCCTGTTGCCAAAAATTGTTTGAAATCACGTCCATCGGCTAATGGCAGACACGCAGGCAGAATATAATCATTAAACTGTACAGATGCATTTAGTTTCACTACAGCGATGTCATGGAATCTGATATCGTCATCATACTCATCGTGGATTTTATAGGTAGCAATGGAAAAGTCGACAGGAGCAGCATCATCGTCCGATTTGTTGTAATCAAGTTCTCCCAAACGTACAATGTTCGGTTCGCTGTAAGAGAAAACAATGGGAAAGTTTAAAATATATTTTAGATAGTAAAATTAAAGAAAAACTCTAAGGAAAATTGGGAAGTCGAACGTGGTCGAATATAAGATAACCTACACCACTTTAACCAACCTGGATAATCATTTACATGGTCTCGGTCGAAAAAATTTTAAACCTGCTGATTATTTATGTATTACAGTTTGTAATTAAAAAAGGATATTTACGTTTTATAATGTCGCTAGACTCTTAAAATCGAATACTAAAAAAATGAAAATATGTCCAATAACCATATATATACTATACAGATGTTCTATCTGCTAATCTAAATCCTTAAGAAGTCATATAATCTCATTTTAGATTTACTCACTTTGGTACATAAAAACAATGTGCCGCTGTTACGACATATTTGTCACTAACCAATGATCCGCCGCACAAAACTGTACGTTGATCTCCATTTACGTAAAATAACAGCGCCATGAAGGGAAACTCTTTGGGATCGGCATTTTTGCCGCCCACAATCAGGGATTTATCACAAACCTTTCGTGTGTTCTGATATGACTTACATTCTATAAAATAAACAGCAATAAAATTAATATCAAGCAATACAGATTAACATCAAATAATAGATGTAGTACCTCTTACTATGCGTTTATCGTTATCTTTTGGCGGCACATAGGGTTGAGGTGGAACCGGACAACAGACATACACAGCATTTGCACCAATCTTGCAATAGGGTACATTTCTTATGAAACGAAATTTCCTTATTATTTCCGGACATTGTCGTAGTAATCGGCATTCTGTATTTATACTGCATTCATCGCCGGATGCTGTAAAATACGTCAATGATGAGGCATTGTGATCAATATTTATTTGGTATTCTCTAATATGATTTATAGATTGAAATGCATTGCTTTGAACGCTTCAACTGCATATACACAGGATTATTTATATTTATTGTACATTAAGTTATCATCAACATATAACAAACCGTCAGTATTAATGTTCGTAAGAGCTTCCGGAGGGAAATGTTTAACATATTGCAATATGTCAAAATCATACATAATTGCATTGCAGGAATACTTTTACCAGCTCATTGTCTAAGTCACGCGCTCATTTAATAAAGTTAAGCGCGTCCCTCATGAGGAATCTGTCGATCCTATCACAACCAGCCGCATCATGCAGGAGGATGGTTTCCGGCTCTGACGACCCAGGCAGTACGTCAAAATTGACTTCTCCCATGACATAAGTCGTTCCATCTGATTCAACGAGTTAACAAAAAGATTGGGAAGACGTAGGACAGTATGGGACTTATAACCTGCTTGTAAATAAAAAGCTTGATCTTCTGAGATAATCCGTCATTATTCGGAACTTTCTGTCCCTTAGGAAGCTGGCTATTAGACGACATGTTTGTCTGTCAATCCCGTAGTTCTTCATTTCGAACTGAATGCCGTCGTGCCATACTGAGTCAAACGCCCTCGCGAAATCCAGACTAACGACACTGGTACCGCGTCTTCGTTCAAATCCGTCCACTATGAAGGAAGAAATACTTCCAGAGCATGGGAGGTAGAGTGTTCATTTCTAAAGCCAAACTGGCAGTTCTTAAAGACTCGTTTGTCCCCCAGGACCATTTTTAGACGCTTAAAGACGAATGACTCAAATAGTTTCCTGAATGTTGAGAGCATGGAGTGGTTAAAAAGTATTCTGAGGTAACCAAACACAATGATGCCCGCTTTCTTATGAACAATCTCTGGGATTCGATCAAGGCCTCTAGATTTTTTTCTAGTCTAGATGCTACCCGTAGTACCCGCTGTACCAAAATCATATGTTTGGATGAAACCAGCTTCAGACCAAGATGACATATCATTGATCACAGACCCATCAGCTGTGAAAGAGTTGTGGAAGATTACTAAAGGAGATCTATCATTCAGATCGTCGACCTCTTGATAAACTGTATTTAGAAAAACAGGATCCGATGACCCATCCACTGAGATCAACATACCTTCCATATAATTATCCAAAGCTTCGGCTGTTTTACTATCATCATATATCGGCTATGCCAGCTCCCACTATCAACTTTAAGCGTTCTTGCTCAAAAAGCGTTCTTGCTCAAAAATTCTGATCGAGTCCTCAATAATTCTACCTATATTACTTAAATCAGCCCTCAATATGAGGAATCGGGAAGGATCATTCGATCTCCTGACAGTCCTACAAATCCTCCTGGATTCACGGATAAAGAGTAAAATTCGTCCCTTACCTAGGGAAACACAATTGGATTTATGCTTAGGAACAGAATCATTAACTGCATTCCTAAAATCTGTTTCCAGGCTAGGAACCGACGAATCTATCTCCTCGATTGATACGTTCCTAAATGCTGGTAAGCCTATGTCTGACAGCCCCTGATTAATTAATCGCCTAAATCGATTAATATTCATTCTGTCATAATTAAGAAAGGAAGTAGGCTCTCTAATTGAGAAGCCATCCAGATCGTGATCAATTACAATGGCTCTGTGATCGGACTCATAATCAAAAGCGCAAGCCTTGGTATTATTTTCAGCCTGATTAATCTTCTGCTGTTGGCTTTGTGATTTCTTCCGATAATTTCAAGTAAACAAATTGGGTGTATCCCCCCAGAATTGACCTACGTCCTACGTTGCTTGAGAGTTGATACATTTTTGCGAATAGCGAATGACCGCAAATAGTTTTTAACTATCAAAACCAAACGAACAATCAATGATCTTTTTTTTCTAAGGCAGATTCTACGCAAAAGTCTAAATTTAGAAGCATTCAATGTTGAGTTCTTGCGAAATCATATTCGCTGACGGAGAATGTTGTAATATGTGTATACATTTTATTATTGTATCAAAATAATCATGCTAGAATGATTAAGCAATTGAATACGAACTAGAATAAGAAACCAAAATGTATATTAAGAAGAAATAATTTATTGTTTCGATGAGACAGTTTTATTGAATTCATCTCATAATTGAAAATACTAGCTTTTCACTGGGTTTTCCGGATTGTCACGCTGTTGCATTTCGTTATCTTTAAGAAATTTGTGTGCCATTGTTTGATGATAACACAAGCATCCCGTCATCCGCACAATAATACAATATATTCAGACGAATAAAAAATACAAACAAGTATAGTATATTTAATATACGCAGCACGTTCTGTTTATTCGGCATTTGTTTATAAAATTTGACTCTACAATGTTATGACTTCTTCGAATTTGAATCATCCCATAACTGACTCAAACACTTGCCGGGAGGTACGTAATAATTGTACCACAACATTTACACCTGTTTATGTTTATTTACGTTTTATTTTTGTCATTTTTATTTGCGATTTTAAATCTGATCTCAACTTACACTGAACAAACATTGATTTTTGCAAGAAAGTTGCACATAAAAGCAAGGTTAACAATATTCTTATCATGCTTATGTATTTTGTTTATTTATTTTTATATTCAATAAACTTTTCTAAAGATTCCCGAAACGATCATCACGAAATCACAGCTCTTACTGTCTGTCGAACGATTCGTAAGTGAGTAAATAAGTTAACCTACGGATCAAATGGAGCGTATCAATCGATAGTAGCTTACTTGAGAAGACAAAGCGATGAGAGCGTTTATGGCTGCCTAGAATACATCTCTCAAGACAAGTTAGACTGGATTATTGTTGTGATTACTTTTATTTTTTTCTCTCTGCCAGACAATGTGGCACCTTCAAAATAAACATGTTCTTAAAGTAGTATACACCATTTCCAGCGGTCAATGACAGCTTAACCACTAACGCCTTCAATATAAAAAACTAAAGTTAAGGAAAGTAGTAAAGACGGACGGGGCCGACTATATGATACCCTTTACCACTTTGGCTATATTCAAGAGATGCATCCTAATAGACCTCCCATTGCCATGAAAGTGGACTACTTTAAATATATGATCTATGCCTATATGTGAACCGACTTAGCCGAATGATTAATAACCGGGTACATTTGTAAATTTATATTAAGATTGTTTTTTCGTTTAAAATTCATCGAAATAATCTCTTCCAACCCTATAAAACACATGTTTTTGATCATATTTGCATTTAGTTCTCCCTCCACATCATTATCAAAATTAAGCCAAATTTGATTAGTCTTTTTTTGAAGCCATTGTACGCTAATTCTATACAAATATCACACAAAATAAAACGAACAGGAAGTCAATGATATAAGATTTATGATTTTAAAAAGCTGATTTGTACCTACAAATCATCATGAACAACGGGATCAAAAAGAACTGGGAAAACGATAGCAAAAAAACACGACGGAACAAAGGGAACTAAGTGAACGAGAGCAAGAAGGAATGACAAGAGCAAAAGGGAGTACGAAAGGTGTACGAAAAATCCGGATCTTTTTCCGATCGTTCCTGGTTCGGAAAAGTTCCTTTGAAATTGTTCGTTTCGGATCGACACAACTCTAGTAGATAAGAACGCCTATCCTGTAGAAGTAATTTTGAGCAGAACGGGGATTCAAGACACATGTCCAAAATCATTAGAATGTTATTAAACTCGGTTTATTTGAACACAAATAATTGTTTGAATCACAACTTTTCTTCATCAAGTTATTGTAGAGAATCGTCTTCGAATCTATCCGTATTTTCTATATTTTCTCAGTTGCAGATCACAACACAATAATTCCCTAAAATCTGATGGCAGTATTAAACGCTTTCGTTGTTCCATACGTGTATTTAAGCAAAAAAGATTAACTTAATGGATCTGATGTGTCATGAACTCTATAAAATACAACGAAAACATTTCCTTAGATGATTTCTTCTAAAAACGCCGCCAAATCGACCTGACCTTGTAAATGGTGTACTAAAGTCCCTATATATCTTTCGATTTTCACGAAATTTGGCATAGAGTAATGAATTAGGTCTAGAATGATGGGTGTTAAGTTTCAGATTTCAGATTTAGATATAGCTCCCATATATATTTTCGTCCGATTTAATGTAAATGGTGCACCAAAGTCACTATATATCTTTCGATTTGCACACAATTTGGCATAGCGTAATTAAGTCTAGAATGATGTGTGCTATGTTTCGTGAAATTCTCTTCAGATTTAAATATAGCACCTATATATTTTTTCTTCCGATTTTATGTAAATTGTGCACTAAAGACCAAAATTTGTCCGATTGCCACACAATTTTGTACAATGAACTGAGTTAATAAAGTTAATCTTTGGCAAGTCTCGTTGAAATCGGTTCAGATTTTGATATTCTACATATATATATTTTTCGTCCGATTTTACACAA
Organism: Musca vetustissima; assembly: GCF_032173495.1. NCBI lineage: Eukaryota > Metazoa > Arthropoda > Insecta > Diptera > Muscidae > Musca > Musca vetustissima. The sequence goes on from NW_026887404.1 coordinate 38,730, forward strand.
AATTAAGAGAAACTTTGCACAACGTACTGAAGTTAGTATAACTTAGAAGTTGGATATAAATGCTGGCACAAAATTTTGCACAACTTAAATTTAGTCAGATTTGGATAGAGCTCCTATATATATTTTCTCCTGATTTTAAGTACGTGATGCACCAAGAACTCAAAAGGTGGTCGATATATATATGGCCCCGTCCGACTTTACTACTTTCCTTACTGGTTTAAATATATAATTTAGAGATCTTCCGTAGGAGTATATTCTTCAAATAGTTCTTGAAGACATGTCATAGGCATATCGTAGATTTTTCAAATGTGTTTGGTACTCCCATATGCATAGATTTTTAAATATTATTTTTAAGGGATTTCCAAAGGCCTTTCAAGACCTGTTGTAGGTGTAGATATTTATATTGACAGTTTGTAAATTTTAAAGGCATCCTTCTCGTTTCCTAGGAAGATACTCTATGAATATGAAAACTTCTTTGAAGAAGTCCTTCTAGAGAAAAATACTTTCTGTATTTGGAAAATCTATTTAGGTACTTTATGAAAAAATCCATTGAGGTCTTTTATGAATTTCATTATTATCTTCAATGAAGAAGAGCTTCTGGTCTGCCATGTGTATCCAAAATCATAATACTATAGGTTACAATACGAATCTTAGGATTAACATGAAATTAATCATGTCATTCTGAAAACTATACTAAATTTTGGTCAGATATAGAGTTGCTTCTTACAATGGGACAAAATTATGTAAATAAATTTAAAGCAAAATATCGAAATCTAAACCGATTTCATCGAAACTTGTCACATGTTAGGTTACACTAATTTCAGTATGTATTTTCCATTCGGCCACATTTTGAGTTTTTCATTAACTTATAAATCCAAATTTCGTGCAATTCGAAGGACATATAGGGACTTTGGTGCACCATTTACATAAAATCGGACGAAAATATATATGGGAGCTATATCTAAATCTGAACCGATTTTCACGAAATTTTACACACATCGTTCTAGGCTTAATTCAGAATGCTATGCCAAATTTCGTGCAAATCGAAGGATGTATATAGGGACTTTGGTGCACTATTTACATTAAATCGGAGGAAAATATATATGGGAGCTATATCTAAATCTGAACCGCTTTTTCCCAATTTCAATAGGGTTCGTCCTTGGACAAATTAAGTGAACTGTGCCAAATTTTATCCAAATCGGACCACAAATGCGACCTGTACTTTGTTTACAATTTAACATCAACAGACGGACGGACATGCATAAATCGACTCAGAAAGTGATTCTATGCATATTCTCAAAAGGAACCATGGGTCTATCTCGATTCCTTTTGTCTGTTACAAACATATACACATAGACATAATACCCTGTACCACAGTGTGGTGAAGGGTATACAAATTGCGGATGCGTCTTTTTTTAACACCAGTTTCTATATGAAGGAGTTGCCAGATCGAAACAAAATTTAACATATGTTCATAACGGAGACGGACATTTTCAAAACATTTAACTTTTTTCAGTTTATACCGCACTTTTTTGTGCTAGGCTAAGAACTTTCCGAACCCAATTTGTTTAGGGTATCATGTTGAGGTCTCCATCCGACTTTGGTTGTTTCCTTACGATAATAATAGTTCTTCGTGATGTAGCATATGAACAGTCTATAATTTTGTCACATAACTTCTAATTTAATACTAAAATATTCTCAAACACGTCTCTTTATGAGATTTCCTTAGCTGCACAATTTTTACGCGATCGTCTACATATATAAATACCGCTTTAATCTACAACTGTATCAGTATAGAAATATTTCTCCAACCAATATGAAGTACTCGTCTTGTCTCGCCGTAGCTATTGCAGTTTTGTTGGGCATAGCTATGAAACCAAATTGGGTAAATTTAATTTTAATTAGTCGAAGGCCACACTAAAGTGATTTCATGAAAGAAATTACACGAAAAATGTTGAGTTCTTAAATCGAGTTCCTCAGTTGAACAATTTTTCAAAATTACTATAGTAGAGAACTCGATATAAGAACGACTACTTATATGTAAATTTCCTTAGTGTGGACAGGGACTTAATGTATTTATACATATACTTTTTCTTTTTTATAGTGCGAAACGGCACCTTGGACCCCAGATAATAGATAATGGAACACCATCGTAATATTTCCTATTTCATTTTTTGGATCCATGTTATGTGTTTAATAAAATCTATATATATAAAATAGAAAAAAATTTGTTTGTTTGTTTGTATGTTACCGATAGACGCCAAAACCGCTGAAAAGATCTTAATGAGATTTGCACCGTATGTCGGGGCATGCCCTGAAAGTAACATAGGCTATATAAACTTTTAAAATTCCGCGTGGATGCGGAGTTATAGCATCAATAGTAAACATACCTCAAAATTTCTGAACATGTAATATGCGTTTATCTAAAGAACGGTTACAGATACCTTTTTCAAAATTTGACTGAATAACGAAGGTGTGAATACACACCATCCATACAAAAATGAGCATGGTACGATCAACGGAAATGCACTTTTTAATGCATTTTAAAAATCTGCATATTGAAAATTTAAAATATTTTGTTTGTATCATTCACACAACATGACCGCGGACAAGGGAAAATGCACACCTCATTGCAATTAAATCTATACGTAGAAAAAAGAAAACTTATTGTTTGTGGGCTGAAAACCCACTAAACAGATTTTACTAAAATGTTGTTAGTGAGTCAAGCGTTCCCATGGAAGTAACATGCATAGGTTAGATAAAACTGAGGAGTATTCATACATCTTAAAGAGTGTACATACATACATATGTAGAACATTTTCTATGGGTATGTCTTAGGGTACCGGCTTGAAAATATGGTTGAGTAACATGGATACAAATACTCATCATCCGATGAGGATATTTTTTCGAACGATGAAGATATGTATGTATATTGAAATAAAAATTGTGTTACATTAAAAAAAAAATTGTTCACATTTTAATTTTCCATTTTTGTCAGTTTTTGAAAACAAGTTTATTTTCATTTCAAGTTTATTTGGATATCAAAAAAAAAAAAAAACAAACACATTGAAAATTCAGAGACTGGGATAAACCACTAATTTTTTTAAAAAATACCATTTTGTGAAGATGGAGGATGATCGATTGTGTAAAATTGATAAAAAGTATTGACATTATAATTTTTCAATTGTTGTTACTTTGCGAAAAATTTGTGTTTCAAGAAAACAAAAATTACCACCATTACAGAAAACTTAATAACTACTATACAACTACAACAACAGGGACATTTTACACTTTTTTGTAGTGTTAATGCGAGCATATAAAAATACCAGGGTATACCTAATTTCAAATTTCCTAATTTCATAGGATGCTTACTAATTGATGATATCTAAATTTTAATTTGATAACTTCAGCAGGGGCAGCGAAGCGCCAGGGGGTCCCGCTAGTATATATATATATATATATATATTTTTTTTCAAAATATTTTCAAAGTTGTATCATTTTAAAAACAATCCGTCAAGGAAAGTTCAAAAATCAGATGGAGCTGAGTATATTACACCTTTCAGAAATGATTAGAGGATTATTATTGTGACCTACAATGATAAATTAATACCAAATTCCGTGAGATTGAGACAAATTTTTGCACATCGTACTAAGTTTTGCTGAAATCGGTTCAGATTTCGATATAGCTCCCATTAGCAACAACACATTGACCGAATGGCACAAAATTTAGCATAACATACTGAATTGGTTTTAAAACAATGTGGTATGTTAAGTTTTGTAGAGATCGACTGATATTTGAATATGAAAAATTACAAAATTCCTTTAAAATTCCAAACATATTTATGCTTGCATCCAAACATATATATGTTTGGATGTAAATAAATAAATTTTAGGTGTATTTGTATACTTACGCCATATACATATAAGGAAAAACAAATTTTAAATAAATTCTTATCTTATACATAGTTTGTTTCATATATATATATATATATATATATATTATTTTAATTATAAAAATAAATTTATATATTTTAATATTATTATAAGCATCTATAAACTTATATATATGTATATATAATTTCAAATATAAATAGACACAATATAGATATATTTCAATGTCTATTTATATTTGAATTTATATATTTACCGTTATATCTATATTAACATTTTGTTGGGTTGTGTTTCAGACATTCGTCAATTATGGCCTTTGAGATATTTACCATATCTTATTAAATCGTACAAAACCTATATGAAAATAAAATATGTAAATATATTATTAAAAAAAAAATAATAAATGCAGTATTCTTACCTCCAATCTGCAACTCAATTTGAAATGTTGGTGTTGACAAACACTGAAGAAGAATTTTTTCGAACTGGTCTTCTCAGAGGCTGTACAATTCTAAAAAAAGAATATAACAAGCAAAAAGGACCAAAAAACTGGACTCGTAGGCAAGTGTGAGCGGGAGGGGACGCGGCCGAAGAAACGCATGTGTTCTGTGTTTGTGTTGTGACGATTTGTTTCACAACAAGCAGGCCCTTTTTTGCATGACGATGGAAACAAAGCACATAACACATGCGTTTCTTCGGCCGCGTCCCCTCACGCATCCACTTACTAGAGGACAGGCAATGTATTCTAGTTGTTGTTGTTGCGACCATTTTAAACAAGCAGGCTTTTTAGCATGGCGATGGAAAAAAATCGGTGCAACAACAAAACATAGAACACATATGTTTCCTCGGACGCTTACATATCATACGCCCACACTTACCAATTTTTTATTATTTATATTATATATAATTTATGTTATCCTTTTTTATACCCTTCACCACACTGTGGTACAGGTTATTATGTCTTTGTGCATATGTTTGTAACAGGCAAAAATAATCGAGATAGACACGTGGTTCCTTTTGAGAATATGCATAGAATCACTTTCTAAGTCGATTTATGCATGTCCGTCTGTCTGTCCATGTTAAATTGTAAACAAAGTACAGGCCGCATTTATTATCCGAATTGGATGAAAATTGGCATAGGACACTTATTCAGCCCAAGGACGAACCCAATTGAAATTGGGAAAAATCGGTTCAGATTTAGATATAGCTCCCATATATATATTTAACCGATATAATGTAAACGGTCCCTATATATCTTTCGATTTGCACGAAATTTGGTACAGCCTAATCGTTTAGGTCTAGAATGATGTCTGCCAATTTTCGTGAAAATCGGTCCAGATTTAGATATAGCTCCCATATATAGTTTCGTCCGATTTCATGTAAATGGTGCACCAAAATCCCTATATATCCTTCGATTTGCACCAAATTTGGCATAACGTACTGAATTGAGCATAGAGTCATGTCTGCCAAGTTTTGTGAAAGTCGGTCCAGATTAAGATATAGCTCTCGTCCGATTTCATGTAAATGGTGCACCAAAGTCCCTATATATCCTTCGATTTCCACGAAATTTGGCATAACGTACTGAATTGAGCATAGAGTCATGTCTGCCTAGACATGAGCCTAGAGTGATGTCTGCTTTTTTCGTGAAAATCGGTCCAGATTTAGATATAGCTCCCTTTTATTGCAGATTGATTTTAAGTAATTGACGCACCAAGGAACCAATGAGCTGATAGGAACAAAACTTTCTGAAATTAGAACAAACTAACCTGTGACAAGTTTGTTTCAAATCGCTTAATATTTGGATAGAGATCCATATATATTTTCCCCGGTTTCAAGTAAATTGGGCATCAAACTCCTCATGTTAGTCAGATTGAAATCAAATTTTGCACAACTTACAAAATTTAGCATAGAATAACGTAGTTGGGTTTTCCAGAAGTACAGACATAGCGCTGACCTATTAGCGGATGACCTATTTATATTTGTTTGAAGTCGATTTACATACTTTATGGATATATCTAGGTAGATTCACATTTAAATAAATATCAACTATTTTAGTTCATCCAATTTCATTTTAATGGTCCTGTTGAATACACCCAAAGTGGTGAAGGGTATCATAAAGTCGGCCCCGTCCGACTTTACTACTTTCCTTACTGGTTTCATATTTAATTTCTTTTTTTTTTTTTTTTGTTCCTTACATTTTATTTAACAATTTAGTTAACTTTATTTAACACTTTTCTTTAACACTTATTTTTCTCTACGCATGAGAGATTTTTGTCAACCGAAATCGTGTAATGTGCTATAGAAGCTGAAGAATAAAACAAACAAAAAGAATCAAAAAACTTGACTCGCAGGTACCGTCATGCAAAAACGGGCCAGCTTGTGAAACAAATCGTCACAACAAGAAAGCACAAAACACATGAGTTTCTTCGACCGCGTCCCCTTGCAGCAGCAACTACATAGAACTAAACACAAGCGTTTGCCGCATACAGACCACCAAAGTACAACTACCCTCCCCTCGCCCCTTCTGCATCACATAATGCACCATACACAGAGAGAGAGAGCACTGTTGTTACGCTCTTCGAAAAAAATGCTCTCTCAAACTATAAAAAATATGTTCTAACATAAAAAATATGTTAGTACCCAAACATATAAAATAAAGATATGTTACAAAATGTTGCAAACAAATATATGTTTGGATCCAAACAAAATATGTTTGCATCCAAACATATATTTGTTTGCAACCAGTCCCAAACATAAATATGTTTGGATGCAAACATATTTCTAACATATATTTTTCTGCGTGTATTTAATACATATAGAAAACTCAGTAGATAAAATACGAGAAAATAGCCTTAAACAACCTTATATCACAGACTTTTTTCATGTTTAATTTCATTTATTTTAGTTTTTAAATCAAGTGTACTTAAGCTATATGAATTGAAGTTTTTTTTTCTGAATTTTTATATAAATATTTCAATAAATGAAAAACCTCAATAATTCGTATTTTTTATTTGAACCTCGTTAATTCGTAATCTCGATAATTCGTAATCTTCGATAATTCGTTAAAATTTGCTGGTCCCTTGAATTACGAATTATCGAAGTTCTACTGTTTATCAAATTACTTTAACTCATTAAAGTCTTCATAGGCTAGAGGTTATTTTCAAGTATAGTGTCGCAAACATAAAAATGTTTTGATCTATATATATAAAATAGAAAAAAATTGTTTGTTTGTTTGTATGTTACCGATAGACGCCAAAACCGCAGAACAGATCTTAATGAGATTTACACTGTATGCCGGCGCATGCCCTGAAAGTAACATAGGCTATATAAACTTTTAAAATTCCGCGTGGATGCGGAGTTATACCATCAATAGTAAACATACCTCAAATATTCTGAACATGTAATATGCGTTTATCTTAAGAACGGTTACAGATAACGCCTTCAAAATTTATCTGTATATCATAGGTGTGAATACACATTATTCATAAAAATATGAGCGAGATAAGATCGGTGGAGATGCACTCTCCGTTACACTTAAATAATCTACATGTAGGAAATAAAAAATGTTTTTTTTTCTAGACTCAAAAACCGTTGAACAGATTTTACTGAGATTTTTACAGCACATCATGCCATCCGAGGGAAATAATATAGGCTATATAAACTTCCAAAATTTCGCGTGGATGTGGAGTTATCGCATCGAAAGTAAATATACATCTGAACTAATATTAATTTTCTAAGCTTATATCTTAAGAAGGGTTGCAGATTCTCACTTCAAAATTTATCTGAGTAACTTGGTAGCAAATACGCATCATCCCTATACAAATTGGCGTGGTATAATAGGGGAAAATGTACTCCTCACTGCATTTAATTAATCTAAATGTAGAAAATGGAAACTCTTTTGGTTGTTGTCATAAAAACCGCTAAATAGATTTTACTGAAATTTTCACAGTAAGTCATGCCAACCCAGGTAAGTAAGATAGGCAAGATAAACTTCGAAAATTCCGCGATGACGAGGAATTATAGAATCAACAGTAATCATACCTCTGAACTAATATTAATTTTCTATTCATATATTGGAATATCTTAAATAAATCGGCTCATACAAATTTGTATGATACGCAGATAATTACATACTAATCTTAAGGTACCAGGAATTAACAAAAACACTATATCTAGGTTCGGTAAAAATATTATGATGTGATAATGCATTATTGTGAATTTTTCTTGGCAATGAATCAATTAAAAATACACAACTCAAACTTAACAAGGATCATACGTCAGGTATATGAGCGATATTAATCGGAGTGAGAAAGAGATCCCAATCAGATCAAGGGGAAATAGTTGAGAATACAGACATACAAAATTGCTGTAATGTAAATGAAGGATTTTAGTGGTCTTGGAACAATTAATGTAAATATTGGAGAAAATATATTTGTGTATGGTACTACTACAACTGATTAGATATTTGTTTTAATACTACCACGATTATTCAAAGATTATTTAAAATGTATTTGTAATCTGTTGAATAGAATCAAATTTACTAATACATAGACCGGCTGCTACGAAATTATTACTGATATTACACTACGAAATACCTACAAATAGTTTTCGACGTTAACTATCCAATGTTAATAACTTTAGTATGGGCAGCGAAGCGCCACGGGTTCAGCTAGTATATATATATATATATATATATTCAAAATATTTTCAAAGTTGTATCATTTTAAAAACAATCCATCAAGGAAAGTTCAACAATCAGATGGAGCCGAGTATATTACACATTTCAGAAATGATCTGAAGATTATTATTGTGACCTAGAATGATAAATTTCAGTGAGATTGAGACAAATTTTTGCACAGCGTACTAAGTTTTGCTGAAATCGGTTCAGATTTCGATATAGCTCCCATTAGCAACAACACATTGACCGAATGACACAAAATTTAGCATAACATACTGAATTGGTTTTAAAACAATGTGGTATGTTAAGTTTTGTAGAGATCGACTGATATTTGAATATGGAAAATTACAAAATTCCTTTAAAATTCCAGAAAAAAATTTTGAAAATTTTTTTTGCGACCACATTCATGATTTTTGGTACATAGGTTAAGGAAAATGTGCTGATTCGAAATCTGTTCGCATTCACAAATTCGGATGCTGCGCACAAAAGTTATAGCGGTTTTGTATTTCAAATATAAATTAAATTAATTCCTGTTTGTTGTAATTCGCGAATTTCTTGACAAATGGTTAAACATATTTGTTATATATTTTTTTTTTTTTTGCATACTAGTCAAATCACATTGAAATACGATAGTCGCGAAGAAACAAATAAAAGCATGAAAATATCTGAAAATAAAATAAATTAATTTTTGAATTGCCACAAAATGTTTTTTTTTCAATTTTTGATTTTTTGGTATGGTTAAGATAATTCGGTTTAGTCTAGATCTTCTACAACACGTGATGATTTCTTCTACAAATTCCTTTCGATGATTGTAAAATATCGGTACATTCCTTTGTTAAGAGTTTTGTCTTTAAAATGACCAAATATTTTGCAGTTACAGTATATGAAAATGATCAACATCAGTTGATGCGCATGCGGTTTTTTATAAACCGAATCAATCTCTTCCAATAATTATGCATTTTTCGATGATTCATTAAGCGGCCAAAGTGCGCCGCTCGATGCACTTTACTATACAAAAATCCTAATAATAACTATAATAACTAAAAATGGCGCAACGTGCATACGATTTTATGCGCATCCGATTCCAGTAATATCCTACGAAAATACTTTAAAGGACACCTATTTTAAAAGGATCGGTTAAGAACCGCGGATGTGCCTCCACAATGGATTTTGGATAAAATACGTATATTATTCGCGTATATATTTTTGCCCTCAGATTCGCGAATATGATAACACAAGAATGAATGTATGTGAAATCAATTCGAGGAAAAGCGCGTTGCAGTTTTCCTACATTTAAGGTACTTATATCGCCGTTTTATTGGGCGGAATTGATCCCGCACGTAAAAAAAATAAAATCACGCGGGGTTCCACGGAATTTGAATGGACTTTCTTAATTTTACACTCAAAAAATATGTTTTCATATAAAAATTTACGCACCAAATTTTTGGTTTGGAACCCAATTGCAAATAAGCTACGGTGAGCACATTCATGAGATATACACTAAACGAAGCAAAATCACGAGTTTTACAATCCTATAATTAGTTTAGTCCATTATCTGGATGCGCGTCCTAATTATAAGAAAAATTCAAAAAACACCGAAAATCCGGCTTCAAAATGTCAGCATCCATTTTGGGTGGATGCAGTGATTATATCGAAAAATCATTCATTAGAACCATATTGTCCATGGGGTATTCTGCAACTTAGTCACGGATCACATGTGCCTGCGTTGTGTAGTTTAGCCACAAATCAGGAAAGAACACAAAAAACACGTTGGCTTCAACACATTTTCACCCATTTTTTACATTACTACCATCACAGCTCCCACGCAACCTATTATTTTTGACCAATATTTTAAGATTTAGAACACTTCATTTTATAGAAATGGATTTAAATTATATGCAATATGTTCATATTTCGCGAGTTATAAACTTGTAAACCTCAGTTTCAAGGAATTTAAAAGATTTTTGTAATTTCTCATATATCTCCCTATATACTTTCGACCATGTTATCTAAATGGGGATTATTTGGTTCCAACGTTTCTCACTAAATTGACCCTAGAATACCCAAAGTGGTGAAGGGTATAATATAGCCGACCTCGTCCGACTTTACTACATTCCTTACTGGGTTTTCCTCCATTCTGAACACGAAACCTATTCCTTTGAGTTATTTCAGCAAAAAGAAAGAGTCAAGCGGTTTACTCACTTTGTAACAAAAAAACAATGTGCCGCTGTCACAACATATCTATCGCTGACCAATGATCCGCCACACAAACTGTATGTTGATCTCCATTTACGTAAAGTAACAGCGCCATGAAAGGGAACTCTTTGGGATCGGCATTTTTGCCGCCAACAATGAGGGATTTATCGCAAACTTTTCGTGAATTCCTATACGATTTACATTCTGTAAAGTAGACAACAGCAAAAAAACAGTTGATACAATAGGGAACAGAATAATGATATATGAAATACTTTCAACTATTCGTTTATCGTTATCGGTTGCCGAGACATAGGGTTCAGGCGGTACTGGACAGCAGACATGCACAGCGTTTTTAACCTTGCAAAAGGGCTTATTTTTCATAAAACTAAATTTCCTTATCATTTCCGGACATTGTGCTATTGGTTTGCACTCAGTGTTTATACTGCATTCTTCACTAAATGCTGTAAAATATATAAACGTTAAATTATTCGGGGGTTTCCAATGAGAGTTGTTTGTTATTTTCATATTCAAAATCAACTCAATATATTAATCCAATAGGTAAATAGGGATTCCTATACAAAAATGTTAGATTTCTACTTGTGTATTGAGTACAAAAAGTACAAAAGTAATGTTTTCCTACACTCATAATACGCAACACCAAAATCTTACCGGCCAATAAGTTTAACCTGATTTCTACTAAAATATATACTGCATGCCTATATTAAGGGGATAACAATGTTAACCACTTTTCACGAGGTAGTACACCTCATTGAAGGCGCCTTTGACAAGAACATGTGTACTTTAGTCGTATGCATTTATATATTGGTGGCCTTCAACAATGTCGGCACTGAAACTATTATCCAATCCTTAGAAGCCATTCGGACATAAACCAGTCTGTTATTCATGCGACGTTTTAATACTTCTAAGGGAAAGAATTATAATTCTCTACGTAGAAAGACTGAAACGGAGTTAAACATCGATTTTAACTGGGCGAGGCCAAGGGACCCTAACGTAAATTCGAACAAAACAAGACAAAAAGGACAGTATGAAAAGCTATATGCGTCGGTAGTCTAGTGGACAACAATTAAATGTATGTATGTAAATGTGGTATATTTGGTGCTCTTCCAGAAGCTGTTGCAAGAGGTTATGTCTGTTTGTTTGATTTTTTTATTTTGCTATATTTAATACACCAAAGATTTGTAAAGATCTGATGATTGTGTTAGCCATTATAAAAAACTGATTTTTGACTCCCGCCACCAATGTTTGACATGTTTTGGTGTATGTTTAGAGGTAATTGTCAAGCTGTAACACCGAAACAAGCGGTATATTCAGCGAAGGGAACCTTTGAATTTTCCAACACATTTGTATAGACAATCCGATCCTTAACTTCATAAATCTCTTAAAAATATCGAACTTCATAAAAAGAAAACCAGTAAGGAAAGTAGTAAAGTCGGACGGGGCCGACTATATGATACCCTTCACCACTGTGGGTATATTAAACAGATGAATCCTAACAGACGTCGCATTATTGAAGAACCATTAACATGAAATTAAACATGTCATTCTGCAACCTATACTAAATTTTGGTCAGGTATAGAGTTGCTTCTTACGATGGGACAAAATAATGTAAATAAATTTAAAGCGAAATATCGAAATATAGGTTACACTTATTTCAGTTTGGTTTTTGCATTCGGCCACATTTTGAGTTCTTTATTTATTTATAAATCCAAAATCGGACGAAAATATATATGGGAGCTATATCTAAATCTGAACCGATTTTCACGAAATTTAACACACATCGTTCTAGACTTAGTTCAGTATGCTATGCGAAATTTCGTGCAAATCGAAGGATATATAGGGACATTGTTGCACCATTTACATAAAATCGGACGAAAATATATATGGGAGCTATATCTAAATCTGAACCTATTTTCACGAAATTTAACACACATCGTTCCAGACATAATTCAGTACGCTATCCCAAATTTCGTGCAAATCGAAGGATATATAGGGACATTGATGCACTATTTACCTAAAATCGGACGAAAATATATATGGGAGCTATATCTAAATCTGAACCGATTTTCACGAAATTTCACACACATCATTCTGGACCTAATTCAGTACGTTATGCCAAATTTCGTGCAAATCGAAAGATATATAGCGACTTTGGTGCACCATTTACATGAAATTGGACGAAACTATATATGGGAGCTATATCTAAATCTGGACCGATTTTCTCGAAACTTGGCAGACATCACTCTAGGCTTAATTCAGTACGTTATGCCAAATTTCGTGCAAATCGAAAGACATATTGGGACTTTGGGGCACCATTTACATGAAATCGGCCGAAACTATATATTGGAGCTATATAGAAATCTGGACCGATTTTCTCGAAACTTGGCAGACATCTCTCTAGGCTTAATTCAGTACGTTATGCCAAATTTCGTGCAAATCGAAAGATATATAGGGACTTTGGTGCACCATTTACATGAAATCGGACGAAACTATATATGGAAGCTATATCTAAATCTGGACCGATTTTCACGAAACTTGGCAGACATAATTCTAGACCTAAATGATTAGGCTATACCAAATTTCGTGCAAATCGAAAGATATATAGGGACTGTTTACATTAAATCGGTTAAATATATATATGGGAGCTATATCTAAATCTTAACCGATTTTTTCCCAATTTCAATAGGGTTCGTCCTTGGGCCGAATAAGTGACCTATGCCAAATTTCATCCAATTCGGATCATAAATGCGACCTGTACTTTGTTTACAATTTAACATGCACAGACAGACAGACGGACGGACGGACATGCATAAATCGACTTAGAAAGTGATTCTATGCATATTCTCAAAAGGAACCATGTGTCTATCTCGTTTCCTTTTGCCTGTCATAAACATATGCACAAAGACATAATACCCTGTACCACAGTGTGGTGAAGGGTATAAACAGCCCAGTACCATTATTGGCCCTCCTCTATGCTTTCCAATACCCTTGCAATACTGTGGCATGAGCCTTTCATTTTTGGATTTCTCAGGGTAATATTTTCATATGTCTGAGTTGGGATTTCAACTGGCAACGCCACTGAAATAAAACGTAACCAAGGTGCAAGGTGTATTTAATAAGGTGTATGCATCAGATACAACAACAAATATTTTACAAAAACAACATTGTTGTTATAGAAATTAAATTGTCATGCTGACAATCAGTTTTTGACAAAAATAAACAAAAACAATTATTAATTAATTTTTGTCAAGACATATTCTTTGAGGAATAATGAATGAATTTGTGTATTCTTGGGTTATTGGCGGTTTTAGGTCAGTGAAAAATAAAGTTTAAGACCTTGTCGCGATTAATTTTAAGTTTCCCACATGCAGCCCATGGCTCCTTGTTGTTTATATTGTGAACTACAATCTATTTTTCTATGGAGTAGTGTCTTTCAATTTTGTTGCCGTCTTAAAGAAAATTGAGAGACATAAATCCCCGGCCAAAGACTAAATCATGGAATTTGTGTTGACCGTATAAAATCTTTCCATAGGCGTAATTAACCTTCGCCGAGAATTGTAACAAGCACCAATAGACCGATTCCAATAGGCTAATATAATGTCCTCTATTTTATGAGTATCAGGAATTTATGGACAGATTTCCACACATAACGTAAAATATGTGGACCATTCGACGAACGGGGTTATAATTTTTGAAATCGAAATGTAATATTTAAAATGTTTTTGACAATTTATTTTACAAACAATAAAGAAAAAAGTTTAAAACCATATGATTGTCACCTACACCTTATTAAATACACCTTGCCAAGGTGTATTTAATAAGGTGTAAGTGACAATCATATGGTTTCAAACTTTTTTCTTTATTGTTTCTACAGTAAATTGTCAAAAACATTTTCATTTCAAACATTTCGATTTCTAAAATAGTCTTCAAGTTTAGACTTTTTAATAATAAACATTCAAGAAAACTACATTCATAGAGGCGGACGGAAGGGAAACCTAGGCTCAGTTATAACCCCGTTCACCGATTGGTCCACATATTTTATGTTATGTGTGGAAATCTGTCCAGAAATCCCAGCTACTCATAAAATCGAGCAGATTATGTTAGCCTATACTGGAATTCATGGTACAATTATAAAAGGTAACAGCAAATCCCAGCTGATTTGATTCCAACGTAATACTAGTGTCAATATGAATTTGACAAATTATGTTTTTAAAAATCACCCAACAGGAAAATTAGGAACGCATACAATTTGAAAATGTTCTTTATTAAATGTGCTCTTGTATTCAATTTACTCAATCTGCCTGCTGGGAAAGTTTAAGGAAGCAAATCTTTCTTCAAGGAATAACTCGCTATTCCCAGCATTTTCATATGTGTTACACATATATATGACAATGACTCAATTATAGGAATGATGTGGAAGCGATAGAAATATAAATTTGATACATTTTCATTCATGTTTTTCAATTTTTATTTTGAGGATTCGAAAATATTTCATTTTCAAAATAAAAATAATTTGATGATAATTTGTTTGTTTGTTTACATTTTTCTGTCAAATGAGTTGACACTAGTAGAACTTACAACAACAAATTTCCATGTGGTTGTTGTATCGTTTTTTGTACAACAACACTTGCTGTTACCTTCTATTATTGTACCATGACTGGAATTGGCCCTCGGCGGAGGTTAAATACGTCTATGGAAAGATTTTATACGGTCATCACAATTTCCATGATTTAGTCTTTGGCCGGCGATTTATGTCCTTCAATTTTCTTTAAGAAGGCAATATTTGAAGCCACTCCATAGAAAACATAGATTGTAATCCACAATATAAACAACATCTGACGGAGTCATGGGCTACATGTGGGAAACTTAAAATTAATCGCGACCAGGTCTAAACTTTATTTTTCACTGACCTAAAACCTCCAATAACCCAAGAATACACAAATTCATAATTTATTATTCAAAGAATAGTTCTTGACAAAAATAAATTAATAATTGTTTTTGTTTATTTTTGTCAAAAACTTATTGTCAGAATGACAATTTAATTCCTATAACAACAATGTTGTTCTTGTAAAATATTTGTTGTTGTATCTGATGCATACAGCTTATTAAATACACCTTGAACTTAACATTATGAATATCAACTTTTCTCAGTTGCTGTCGATAATACTGCTTTGACACTTCTGCAACTAGAAATATTGTAAACAAACACAAAATTGAATAGAATATTTCAAAAAACTAATTTTAAGTGATGATAAGCTCACTGGAACTATTTGTTGATGGTGAAAATTGGAAGGCATTAAGAGATAAATCCAAAAGGTCAACACCAATTCCTCCTCTCTTAAAAGTGTGTGCAGCTCTGGCATGGCTCAATTCACAAATAGAGGAAAAACTGTGTAAAATTTGGATTGTTTCCAAATTAACAGAGGAGGAAAAGGGGAATAATGCAATGTTTTTTTTTTTTTTTTTTATTCGAAAACAAAGTTCCCGGGAGTTGTCGGAAGTATAGATGGCATACATATCATGGTCCCAAAGGAAGATGTTCGCCATTTTGTAGTAATTTTAACAATAATTCCAATCAAATTTATGTTCTTATTCATGGTATATTAATAAGGTAACCGTATCAAGGCAGCTGATGGTAACATTATATGTCAACTATAATTTTGGATTCGCCGTAGGAAAATACAAAATGCAAATTTCAAACAAAAATTTAATAAAATTGTTTTGAAATCAATTTTATGATATATTTAACAACTTGTGAGCAATGTGGTATATTCGGCCGGTCCACTGGTCTTAAATTTTCTATGGAGCTTAACCCCAATTGTGTAAAAGTCCCGCGACAATTATCTGATGTTTGATTCTCTAACAGCCACAACAAGATTAGAGTATTTGGAATAAGCAAACATTTTATAAATACCATATCGGACCAAATACATCCTCATTTTAGATATGATTTTAGAGGAAAATGTATTCTTTCATATGATGCCAATTTATTCGAACTTTGTCTTCCCCGAGTAAATATATAGGTCATACAATTATGTTTTGGTTATTATTCACACAAAATCTAACATATGTTTACTGTCCATTATTAAGACATAATTGTGACCCAAAGAGCAACCAAACCTTTCATTACCAAAAACTATGGGTGCTGCCATTGGCCAGAACCGAACCTAAATGCGAAATATCAGAACGATTGATTCAGCAAGTAGAGATATGACCAATCCGGTATACGAAAGGGTGGGTATAGGGCTAACATTTCGTGGCGTTATAAACACATTTTCAGCGTGGACCACATATTTAAATCACTCCACCGCCATTTTATTGCATTTACAAATACGGATTTTAATTTTTATGATGATTTTCATTTATAAAATTATAATTTGATCAAATGAAAAGAATTTCAAAACAAAAATTAAAAGTAAAATAATATTTTTTGATACTTCAAAATTCGGTGTTCTGATTGGTAGAAAACAATTTGCTTCAAAATTGATATGTCAAAGCGAATTAATTTAAATTCGCTTTGCCGTTTTGACATATCATGTTCCCAATTCGCCGATGCGGCTACCTTATATATCTACCTTGTTCTTATTGCTAAACACGACTAAACAGCAACCAGAAATAAATGGTTGCCGAAAAATTCTATTTGAAGCAACTGAAGTTGACAACAGTTGTCGTCCATAATTCAAATTTGGCAACTGGCAACGCCACTAAACTATGGTTACCATCCATAATCGACCCATAATATTTAAAGACCTGTAGACTTGCCGGATCCCGGATCTCGGCAAACAACTTCACCATCGAAAGATTCTAATGCAAGATATGCAATTGAATTTCTTATACAATCAAAATTACTTCTACATATTGCTTTCTAAACCTGAAGAAATAGAAGTGGGTGGCAAACAAAATGATCCGCGACAGGGCTTTAAATTTGGTTCTTTGAGGAGCTAAGAAATTATCCCTTTCCATTAATAAAATCTTTGTTCCAAAAACTGTTCATCATCGGATTTGTTTATAGTTTTAAAATTAAAAAAAAAAAATATTTCAAAAATGTGTTTGACAATTAGATTCACAAACAAATACGAAAAAACTTTGAAACCATATGATTGTCACTTACACCTTATTTAATACACCTTGGTAATTTCTAATTATAACATTTAAGTTCTGTCAAATACTATTTCCAATTTTAAAATTAATCTGAACTTACACCTCACGAGCATTGATTTATTTAGGAGTGTTACACTGAAAATCAATATCAGCAATATTCTTGTCATTCTTGAAATCATTTCTTCGCACTTTATTAATTTTTTATATGTATGTATATAGAATTAACATCTGAATGATCAACACAAATTCTCTGTTTGTACTGATAGAGCAATCCATAAATCCGAAGTTAATAAAGGCAAAAACAGCTGTATTTTTTCTCTATCTCTCTAGTTTAATGCAAAAAAATTTGACAGTATTTACGTTCTCATAGTGTGATGTCAATACCAGGGTGGGGAGAATGATTAAAATATACTCTTTCTCACGAATGCTCATTTTGATTGTATGTGTTAATTTTTATATATAAAATATATTAACTTTTGGTTGACCGAGCATCGAGATTCTAAAATTTTTGTTCAAACTTTCTTAGGCGAAGATGTTTTAAATATATAATATAGGGATCTTCCGCAGGAGTATATTCTTCAAATAGTTCTTGAAGTCATGTCACACAGTGTTACGACCGCGGCAAAAAATGGTTAAAACCAAGTACCTCAGAGGACAAATTTTTTGATGAGGTATGATAGAAAACACTCCAATTAGAATAAATATGAAATCTTATATCGATATGTCAAGTAGTTTTGTCTCTACAAAGGTTCAAATCTGATAATTATTTATAAACTGATTTTTTACCATATTTTCGAAAAATGGGTGTGTTTTTCCGATGCTCAAATATTTGAATATTCATATTAACGGTTATCGTAAAAGTGTTTATTTTGGTTGCTGTGGATGTTAAAAACTAGGATTCGCTGTAGTTTGTATGTATATAGATATCATATGGTGTATACAGTGTACACACTTGTAGTACTTAGTTCATCAAATTTGTAAAACAAATTTTGAAATTAGTGGAGCAGAAAAAAAGTTAAGCTCTAATTTTTTTTATTTGAGTGTTGAAAAGTGTGTCATTTAAGAACAAAAAAATAGCTGCGGAGACCTGCGGTCCTAAGAGTTATTTAACTTTTTTGGTCACCACCTTATAAAAAAATGGCATATTCATGAAATGGTTAGAAGCGAATGGTCCAATATGTAATGTATACAATTAAATAAGTTATTGAGGGCCAAATGGGAAGGACACGAAGGAAGGAAGATTATACGTTTTTTATCAGATTATTTGAGACATAATCTTATTATCTAAATTTAGAGGTCGCACATGAATTACCTTCGCGGAAAGGTGGTTCATGGCATGGGATATGCAAAGTACAGTAAATACCTTTTGAGCATCTTACACCTGATGCTAACAAGTCCTGCCACAAAATTATTTAAATTAGTAGCAGCCCAAACTTTTGCTAAAGCCGAGTCAAATAAGGATTTTATTTAGTATTTTATATTAATATCCTTAAACAGCCATAAAGTTCAGGCCCGAAATTATAACATGGATGATACTAAATCGTACATTTGGGAAGACAATATTTTATATATATACTAGCATAGGCCCGCTACGTTGTTAGCGAAACTTTTTATAGTTTTTGGTTTAAGTATAAATTTGAACCATTTTAATTATAGGTTTTATATCTTAATTTTTTTTAATCTCATATCCTACTTCGTATTTCTTTCGAACAGAAGCGTTGATGCTTCTATCCTATTAAATCGACTTACTTATTGTTATATTTTCTGGAAGTGTACTATTTTCTCCATCCTCCCGATGAACCAATGCAAATAGTAGGGGAGAGGGGGCACCTTTCAACGTGGGGCACCTTTGAACAGCGCTCATAAAATCTTTGTTCAACGTTTTTCCGACCCGCAACTACATTTTTGTAGATGGCAATCTTGTTATCTATCTGCGTAAACCACTTTGGCTAGCTTTTTCAGGTTTGAACACTTTGACTTCGTCCATTAAAACAGTAATAACATATTAATATCAATATTCATTCATCATTGTAAAGGTTGCATATGTACCTATTAGTTAAAATTTATAAGAAACCAAAAATTATAAAATAAAAAAATTATGACCCTTGAAAGAAAAAAGTGTTCAAAGTTGCCCCCTCACCCTTACCATAATACGTTTTTAACCTTTTTTGTTCCTTACGGTAATTTAATACTAATGTAAAATATCTAGTACGTTTTAGTACTTACTAGTACGTTTTAGTACCCTTTAAGTACGAATTACAATTTATGTTGCGTTACGTATTACAAAATCCCCAATGAAAAAATTGTCGGTATTTTAGTATATCCTCGACGTAAAAATCCAGCCCATTATTCATTACACCAACCAATGTGGTTGGAAACATCATTGGAAATAAATATCAGCACTATTATTTTAGAAATGTTTGAAACATTTGCGTTTAAAAGTGCGTACACTTTAGTGCATGTGGTGTTCAGCGGCTTGTTTGCATGGTTTGACTTAATTGTATATGAAATCTCGTCCGTTTTTCACTACATTGGAAGTTTTAACTAAAATTCACAAAATCATTCGCTGTAGTACAGATCCATGTGAGATTGGAAACTGTACTTCATATAACCATTAGTAACTTTTAGTAAAAATGTTCGAAAAATATTTCCATAAAACATTTTATTTACCATAGTCAAAGACAAATACTAAAATTCGGATATCTGTCTCTAGCCTTTTCCATTTAGTACTTTTTACTACAAATTTAAAAAAAAACCTTTTTAATTTGTTATAACTAAAAATAAATACAAAATTTCAGGACAAATTTTCAATAAACCAAGCCTATTATATGTACTAATAGTTGAACATTTTTGTACTCTAAATTTACATTTATATTTTTTACCATTCACTGTGGTACAATATTTAGTATTATTTAGCAATTTCCCAAAAATATTTATACATATCGCTCTATTTGTAATAGTTAAGCTACATACTAATTTCCAGATCTCAATCTCTAATTTTTCCATTATAAGTTAATATTATTAGTACTTATTTCAAAAATACGTTATTGTATCGCATAGTATTTGTAATAGTTAAATCTATGTACCGCGTTTCAGATTTCTATTCCTACCGGTTCCATTATACTACAGTATTTAGTACTAATTCCAAAAGAATTATGCATAGCATTCTATTTGCTATAGAGTAAGCTACATACTGAATTTCAGATTTCTATTTCTATCAGTTTATAAATTATACTATTATTTAGTACTTTTTATCACCACTTTAGTACTAAATTGCAAAAAGATATGCGTATTATGCATTGTTTATCATTGACAAAGCTGCATACCAAAATTCAAGGTTGTAGTTCCAATCGTTCCGGCGTAATACAGTTGTTAGTACCATTTTAGTACTAATTTCCAAAACCTATTTCTGCACATCATTCTATTTGCAATAGCTTAAGCTATATACCAAATTTCAGACATCTATCCCTACCTGTTTCATCGTAGTATAATATTTAGTATATTTTAGTACCTTTAGTACTAATTTCCAAAATTTGTTCACACATTCTGATTTGCTTATCATTGACAAAGCTGCATACCAAATTTCACAGTTCTACTTCCAACCGTTCCGTAGTAATACAGTTTTAGTACTTTTTAGTAAATTTTTGTACTAATTCCCAAAAAATATTTTTGCACATCATTATATTTGTAATAGCTTAAGCTACATACCATGTTTCAGATATCTATCTCCACCGGTTCCATTGAAATATAATATTTAGTACTTTTTAGTACCTCTTAGTACTAAATTCCAAAATTTTTCACACATACCACTTTGCGTATCGTAGGCAAAGCTGCATACCAAATTTCAGAGTTCTACATCTAACCGTTCCCGTGCAGTACACTTTTTAGTACATTTTAGTACCTTTTAGTACGAATTTCCAAAAACCCCGCCTTATCACACGCCTCCTCACCAAACCCGAACTACATGCCAAATTTCAAGCTTCTAGCTTTAGCCGTTTCGTCTGGGCGTTGATGATCAGTCAGTCACTTATAACGCAACTCTTTTATATATATAGATATATATGATGTGTGTTTTGAAAATTTTGTGAATGATAAAAAAGTAATTTATTAATAACTAATGTACATCAAATATTTTATTATAATAAAAATAACAAAAATAAAACTACTATACTTAATTTAGCTGCATATAACGATTTTATAGTACAGAAAGTTACTTTTTTAGGTACTTACCTGTACCTAAAAAAGTAACTGTAACATGGACCACCAACAAGTAAATTGCAAGACCTATTACTGTCTTTGCCCAAATTTGAAGTAATTTGGACGAAGATATGAAAATTTTCATGGAATTTGTATTAATAAAAACAATTTTAAAGGTCAAAAAATCGGATTTTTCAAGACCCTTTGTATGAGAGGTATATCAAATCTTGGTCCGATCTACCTAGTTTTTGGTCCGTTGCTTTATAGGCATAATTAAAAATAAATTGTCAATTTTCATTGAATTTGGTTGAATAATAAAGATTATATAGCCCAAAATAGTAAAATTTTCAAGACCCTTTGTATGGGAGGTATATCAAATCTTGGTCCTACTTTTTCAGTTTTTGGTCAGTTACTTTATAGGCCTAAGTAAATGTGAATTGCCTATTTTCATTGAATTTGGTTGAATATTAAAGATTTTATAGGCCAAAAAGGGGGACATTCTCAAGACCCATTATATGGGAGGTATACCAAATATTGGTCCGATCTATCCAATTTTTTGTCAGTTGCTCTTTAGGCCAATAATAAGCACATGTTCTAAATTTCATCAACTTACGATAACTCCTTCTATTTTTGGCCGCTGTTTATATGAACTCGCAACATAGTGTGTCATAGGTATGTCGTAGATTCTTCAAATGTGTTTGGTACTCCCATATGCATAGATTTTTAAATATTCTTTTTAAGGGATTTCCAGGCATCCTTCTCGTTTCCTAGGAAGTTTCCTCTATGAATATGAAAACTTCTTTGAAGAAGACCTTCTGGAGAAATACTTTCTGTAAAGAATAATAATACCAAAATAAATTTTCCAAAGACGAACAGAAGTCTTTGGAAAATCTATTTTGGTATTTTATGAAAAAATCCATAGTTTTCTTTTATGAATTTCATTATTATCTTCAATGAAGAAGAGCTTCTGGTCTGCTTTGTGAATCCAAAATCATATTACTACAAGTTACAATGCGAATTTTAGGAGAACTTTTTTGAAGCAGGTGTTCAAAAAAGAAGCTTCCGCAATTTTGCCGCAGTGGAAAAATTTGAAATGCCTGTTTTTATTGTAAAAAAAATTGCGGATGCGTCTTTTTTGAACACCAGTTTCCATATGAAGAAGTTGCCAGATCGAAACAAAATTTAACAAGTGTTCATAACGGAGATGGAAATTTTCAAAACATTTAACTTTTTTCTGTTTATACCGCACTTTTTTGTGCTAGGCTAAGAACTTTCCGAACCCAATTTGTTTAGGGTATCATGTTGAGGTCTCCATCCGACTTTGGTTGTTTCCTTACGATAATAATAGTTCTTCGTGATGTAGCATATGAACAGTCTATAATTTTGTCACATAACTTCTAATTTAATACTAAACTATTCTCAAACACGTCTCTTTATGAGATTTCCTCAGCTGCACAATTTTTACGCGATCGTATACATATATAAATACCGCTTTAATCTACAACTGTATCAGTATAGAAATATTTCTCCAACCAATATGAAGTACTCGTCTTGTCTTGCCGTAGCTATTGCAGTTTTGTTGGGCATAGCTATGAAGCCAAATTGGGTAAATTTAATTTTAATTAGTCGAAGGCCACACTAAAGTGATTTCATGAAAGAAATTACACAAAAAATTTGAGTTCTTAGATCGAGTTCCTCAGTTGAACAATTTTTCAAAATTACTATAGTAGGGAACTCGATATAAGAACGACTACTTCAATGTAAATTACTTTAGTGTGGACAGGGATTTAATGTATTTATACATGTATTTTTTCTTTTTTTTATAGTGCAAAACGGCACCATGGACACCAAATAATTGATAATGGAACACCATCGTAATATTTCCTATTTGATTTTTGGAATCCAAGTTATGTGTTTAATAAAATATAAATTTTTGCAAATATTACACATTTCAGAAATGATCTTATGATTATTATTGTGACCTACAATGATAAATATATACCAATTTCAGTGAGATTGAGACAAATTTTTGCACATCATACTAAGTTTTGCTGAAAACGGTTCAGATTTCGATATAGCTCCCATTAACAACACACATTGTCCGAATGGCACAAAATTTAGCATAACATACTGAATTGGGTTTAAAACAATGTGGCATGTTAAGTTTGGTAGAGATCGACTCATATTTGTATATATCTCCCTATATATTTTCGACCATTTTATCTAAATGGTGAACCAAATAACCAAAGTTTCTCACTAAATTGACCCTAGAATACCGAAAGTGGTGAAGGGTGTAATGTAGTCGACCACGTCCGACTTTACTACATACCTTAATGTTTTTTTTTTTTTTTTTTGCTTCATTCTGAACACGAAACCTATCCCTTTTGAGTTATTTCAGCAAAAAGAAAGAGTTATGCGATTTACTCATTTTGTAACATAAAAACAATGTGCCACTGTGCTACAAATTCTTGAAAAGGGCGAATATTGAACCCCTTTTAGGTTACCTCCCGACGTAAACTTTCAAAACCCCGATACACGTGTCTTCTTCTTTTAGCCCCTCTTTCATAATCTGTTGGAATTTACCGGTAATTATTTTTTGTGTTGCACAGTGTTATTGGGGGGTTTCCAATTATTTGTTATTTTCATATTCAAAACCATCCCAGTATATACGTATACTAAATTAGCTCTCTACTCGTTTATTGAGTACAAAATGTACGCAACACCAAAATCTGACCGGTCTATGAGTTTAACCTCGTTTCTACTCAAAAACATAGAACGGACAGTCGTTAAATACCCAACGACACTCTAAAATATATAAAATAGCACCACCCTTACAAGCAATACTAAGAAAGGTGTATCAACTTTTTTTTAAGTTCTGCATTCGGTGGTCGTCTGACATATTCTCGAGAACTTTTCCCCTATACAGCACATACTTACTTTCATCTGTCCATAAAACGTTCCTTCATTTTAAAGATATTTTTTTAACAAAGTGAATAGGTTACTTGCTAGTGCCATATTATTTTTCGCAACTGTACAAAGGGGAAAGCTGTAGAAACAGCTTTACACAAGGTAGTGCAGCAAATTGAGGGCACCTTCGACAAGAAAATGTGTACCTTAACTGAATGCATTGATATAGATGTAGCCTTTAACAATGTCGGCACTGAAAATTTTATTCAATCCTTAGAAGCCATTCGAGCTTTACGGTGATAAAGATATTTTTTGGCTGGTGAAATGGACCCTTAATTTTGTGTGAAACATTACAACATTTGTATTCTATAGCGTATATATTTACCCCTGAAGGACATATACCCGATAAGTTAATAATATAACCTTTAAATTGATACGAATTATATTATCGTATAAACATGGGTGTGGGATAAACACTTAAATATTCAAAGGTACTTACGTATTCATATATTATTAAGCAACCCATTACCACACTAGAGGGCGGAAATATAGCGCTGATCGCTTTGAAATTTTCCATGAGAGTTAGATCTTCGTGGAAATTGTGTAAGATATCATATGGTCGGCCCCGTCCGACTATACTGCTCCGCTCACTGGTTTAAAACTAGAAAAACCAACACGATATCTTTATTTTTGAAGAAGGTATGCGACAATTATTAACTTTGCAATTTTAGTTGCTTTAGTATTGGTCACCAGGGTACATATGGGAAATTACAAAAATCTTTTAAATTCCTTGAAACTGAGGTTTGCAAGGTTATAACTCGCGAAATATGAACATATTGCATATAATTTAAATTCATTTCTATAAAATGAAGTGTTCTTGTCAAAATCTTAAAATATTGGTAAAAAATAATAAGTTTGGTGGAAGCTGTGATGGTGGTAATGTAAACAAATGGGTGAAAACGGGTTGAAGCCAACGAGTTTTTTTGTGTTCGTTCTTGATTTGTGGCTAAACTACACAACGCACGCCCATGTGATCAGTGACTAAGTTGCAGAATACCCCAT
This sequence comes from Musca vetustissima, assembly GCF_032173495.1. Lineage (NCBI taxonomy): Eukaryota > Metazoa > Arthropoda > Insecta > Diptera > Muscidae > Musca > Musca vetustissima. The sequence continues at coordinate 64,777 of NW_026887404.1, forward strand.
GGTCAATATGGTTCTAATGTATGATTTTTCGATATAATCACTGCATCCACCCAAAAAGGATGCTGACATTTTGAAGCCGGATTTTCGGTGTTTTTTGAATTTTTCTTATAATTAGGATGCGCATCCAGATAATGGAGTAAACTAATTATAGGATTGTAGAACTCGTGATTTTGCTTTGTTTAGTGTATATCTCATGAATGTGCTCACCGTAGCTTCTTTGCAATTGCATTCCAAAGACGAAAATTTGGTGCGTAAATTTTTATAAAAAACATATTTTTTGAGTCTAAATTTAAGAAAGTGCATTCAATTTCCGTGGAACCCCGCGTGATTTTAGTTTTTTTACGTGCCGGATCTATTGAGTCCATCCATGTTCAATTCCGCCCAATAAAAAGGCGGATATAGGTACCTTGAATGTGGGAAAAACTGCAAAAACGTATTTTAACAAATTCGCGTATATAATCGCGTTTTTTTTCGAATTGATTTCACATACATTCATTCTTGTGTTATCATATTCGCGAATCTGTGTGAAAATAGGTCAAAAATATATCGATACGCGAATAGTATGCGTATTTTATCCAAAATCGATTGTGGAAGCACATCCGCCGTTCTTCACCGATCCTTTTAAAATAGGTGTCCTTTTGTGTGTTTTCATAGGAGATTACTGAAATCGGTTGTGCATAAAAATCGTATGCACGTTGCGCCATTTTTAGTTATTTTTAGAGTTTTTGCATAGTAAAGTGCATCGAGCGGCACACTTTGACAGATATCATCATGCTTCTATTTGTTTTTCGCGACAATTTAACCGTAATTCAGTGTGATTTGATAAATAAGCTAAGAAAACAAATGTGTTTAACCATTTGTGAAGAAATTCGCGAATTACAACGAATAAGAATTGATTTAATTTATATTTGAAATACAAGATTTAAAACCGCTATAACTTTTGTGCGCAGCATCCTAATTTGTGAACGCGAACAGATTTCGAATCAGCATATTTTTCTTAACCTATGTACCAAAAATCATGAATGTGCTCCCAAAAAAATTTTTCAATTTTTTTAATGGAATTTTAAAAGAATTTTGTAATTTCCCATATAGGGCAGCTATATTCAAATCTGAAGCGATGCCATAGATTAGGTAATATTAAATTTAGTACGTTGCGCGATTCGGCCATAATTTGGGTATTTGGTGCACCATTTATTAAAAATCAGACGAATATATGTATATATATATATAACTATATCTGAATCTGAGCCGATTTTCAATAGTGTTCGTCCTTGTGCCAAATAAGTGAGCTGTACGAAATTTTATCTCATTGGGATCATAAATACGGCCTGTAATTTGTTTACAATTTAACATGACAGACGGACGGTCTGACGGACATGCATAAATCGCCTCAGAAAGTGATTATATAATATTCTGAAAAGAAATCATGTGTCTATCTCTTTTTTTTGCCTATTACAAATATATTCCCAAAGTCATAATACCCTGTACTATAGTGTGGTGAAGAGCATAAAAATGACAAATGTAGAATAAGATAAGAGTGTTTTTTGAACAAATTTGTTTTTTTTTTTATTTCTATCGACATGACAATTTATTTTCTATAGAAACAATTCTTTTTTGTAGTGATATCTAATTATTAAATTTATGTTTTGTTAAATTCTATTTTCAATTTTAAAATTAATCTGAACTTATACCTCACGAGCATTGATTTATTCAGGAGGGTTACACTGAAAATCAATATCAGCAATATTCTTATCATTCTTGAAATCATTTTTTTCGCATTTTATTTATTTATTTTTTTATAAGTATATTTAATTAGCATCTGAATGATAAACACTAATTCTCTGTTTGTACTGATGGAGCAAGCCATGAATCCGAAATTAATAAAGGCAAAAACAGCTGTATTTTTCACTCTCTCTAGTTTAATGCAAAAAATGTCGACGGTATTGTAGGAGGATGGCTATTATTGGTTCGAAGAAAAATTTGTGAGTTAACGAATGGAATGGAAGGTTGTAGGATTGAGAAAAATAATAATGGCATGGACAAATTTCCAAAACGAATTAAATAATAAAAAAATAAAAAAAAATACTTACGTTCTTAAGTTTGGCCGGTTGTTCATGCTTTGAAAAATAATGTCCCAAATTATAGACACTCATGGTAGGAACATTTAACAGGAATCCGAAATGCTATGTTGTAACCACTTCAATAAGAATATTCGGTTAAAAATATATCAATAACGAAAAATGCGCGAGACCTTGGACCGATATAGACAATTTTCATGAAAAAAAGTGTTATACTCTGCAATACCAAATTACAATGGGAACGTACAGTGGGAAAATGCGGCTGAACATATGGATCTATATTGATAGTTGTCTAAACTAAAGCAACTTTCTGATTTGATCCTTTACCTTGCATCCTGAACCTTTGGTAAGATGATATGTCTATATTTTCTTCAGCGAAATGGACCATAGGTTTTTCCATTTGTATAAACCGATCCATTACTTCATAAATCTCGTAAATATAACGCGCTTCATAAAAAGAACACCAGCTCAAGACCATTATTGACCCTCCTCCATGTTTCCCAGTACCCTTGCAATACTATGGCATAAGCCTTTAATTTTTGGACTTTCTCGCGGTATTTTTTTTAATATTTGAGTTTTAATATTGAAGTTTAATTCTTGTTCAAAATATATGATCTTAGTATCATTTAAAAAGGTGTAGGTAATATAGTCCCAATTTCAAGATTTTTTCTTCATATTTTTTTTCATATCTGAGTTTTAATATTGAAGTTTAATTCTTGTTCAAAATTTAATAGACCAATATGTAATCGTAGACATAAAAAAATAATATGAAGAAAAATTCTTGAAATTGGGACTATATTATCTACACCATTTTAAATGATACTAAGATCATATCTAAGCGACCGAAATTTTCTGTGTCTTTATACAATGACGAATCCTATATTGGAAGTATACAATCTGGAAGTATACCATGGAGTGTAGTTGGACTTTTCCTTTACACAGTGTATTCATCTGATATCTCATGTAATTCTGATGTCACTATTGTCGATGATAAATCTGTCTTGGCCACAAGCATTAAGCTGGTAAAGTTTCCAATACAGTTCGAAGACAACATGGTCAACTAAATCAATGGTTAAATAGGTGGAACATAAAATTCAACCCTGAAAAGAAAATTGTCCATCCCTCTCTCTTTATGGAGCTGCAATCCCTACACGAAACTTTGTGAAGTATTTTGGGTTCCGAATTGATCGACGTCTGTCATGGAAAGAGTACATACAATCAAACTGAACAGATATAGACATAATAAAATATGTATTGATTAACTGATCAAAAATCTAAACTAAATTTTTGAAAATAAGTTCGATTTTACAAATCTATTTTGAAGGCTGTGTGGTCATATGGTATCGATTTCTTGGGTTCTGGGACCAATTGGTTCTTGAACAACAATTGTTCAAACATTTAAGGATAAAATAACTAAGCGAAGTACCAACTACTTCATCGGATCAAGCAAAAATAAGTTGGTTCTAGGTGAGAACTACCCCAAACACGCAGTCTATGAACAAATATCGATTATTTATACCCATAAAACACTTCCGTCATCGAGGCGTCTTTTAAATTAGCTATAAAATATATACAAATAATAATCGTGTAGTTAACCTATGTACTCCAATTGGTAATAACTAAAATTAGAAGATCAGCTGCCTTAGTTTTATATTCATACTAGCAAAGTACCCGCTACTTCGTATGCGGAAAGGAAATAAAAAAATATTTCATATGGAAATCGTGAATACCGTATAATTAGTTGTACTATGGTTCTGAATTCCACCTCTATTCCTACATTTAATATCAAGTTTATTACCATTAAGTACTCTTCATACACATAAGCACTATTTTCCGAAAGTATGAATTTCCAAAACCTCCAACTTACCCTAACCCTACAATCCCACAGTGACCCTAAATCCAAGTTTCAGGATTACAACTCTATCGGTTCATTCACAATTCAAATTGTACCAAATTTAGTACACAGTAGTACGAATTTCCAAAACCTCCAACTTACCCTAACCCTACAACCCCACAGTGACCCTAAATCCAAGTTTCTGGATTACAACTCTACCGGTTCACTCACAATTCAATTTGTACCAAATTTAGTACACTGTAGTACGAATTTCCAAAACTTCCTGCAGACCCCAATCATACACCCTAACAGTGATCCTAAATCCAAGTTTCAGGGTTTCAACTCTATCGGTTCACCCTTAATTCAAATTGTACCAAATTTAATACACAGTAGTCCGAATTTCCAAAACGTCCCAATTAACCAAAACAGTTCACCCACAATTCAAATTGTAAACAATTTAGTACACATTAGTAAAAATTTTTAAAACTTCCTACATATCTCGATCTTACACCCCAAGAGTGATCCTGACTCCAAATTTCATGATTCTAGCTCTATTGGTTCGCATAAAATTCAAATTGTACCAAATTTAGTACCATTTAGTACCCATGAATATAAATTACTGAAACTGGGTAAAAAATTCCAAAACTACGTACATTCCCAATCCTACACTCCGACGGTAATGTTAATTTCAAATTTCAGGATTCCAGCTCGATTTGTATCTCCAAATTAAATTTGTACCAAATATAGTATCATATAGAACTTTTCGTACACATGAGTACACGCTTTCAAAACCATCTCCTTATATGGACTCTACATCTCATACCTAATTCGCATTCCAAATTTCAAGTTTTTAGCTCTATCAATTCAAATGCAGTACATTTTAGTACTTTTCGGATATTTATAGTTCGAATTTCCAAAAACCCGTTGGTACATCTATCCTACACTCAGCGACCACCAATCCAAATTTCAGAGTTCTAGCTCTACCGGTTCACCAAATACAAATGGTATCACATTTAGTACTTTTTAGTACTTTTCGTACAGTTCTAGTACAAATTTCCAAAAACGCTTCTGTACATCTTCCTAACTTTACATCAGTGACCCACATTCCAAATTTCAGAATTCTAGCTCTTCCCGTTCGCCTAATACAAAGGGTACCATATTTGGTACATTTTAGTAGTTTTCGTACCCTTCTAGTTCGAATTTCCAAAAACCAGCCTTATCTCACGCCTACACACCAACACCAATCCACACTCAAAATTTCAAGCTTCTAGCTTTAGCCGTTTCGTCTGGGCGATGATCTGTCAGTCACTCACTCACTTAACACTAAGCTCTTTTATATATATATATATATATATATATATCTTCCTATTTTTTTTAAATTCCCTGTGTTGTACTCTGCGATTAACCCGCCAACGAAAAATTTAAAAACCCATTTACATACAAAAAATAAATAAACATTTAAAATTGTATTTCTCTTGTGTTTCTTTTTTGTGATCCGAACATTAGCGGCGTGTTGCACCTAAAAATATTTGTACAAAATCGTTAAACATGAATGAGTTGTGTTGTGTTTGGGTGTGTACGCAGGAAAAATCTCGGTATTAGCATCAACATTAACGTGTCGTTATCATCCGGGTGTGTGGTCATCATCAGGATCAGTGTTATTTCGTGGTATAATTGGCTAGCGGGGGTTCGCCACCACATTTGATATGCATTTAATCGTAATAGGCTTGTAAATCTTCAAATATCAGTGTACCATTGTGACGGTCGGTATTCAACGGTGGTAGGGATCTGGATAAGTAACGTTCTTGTTCTCGTTGTTGTTGCTGCTGCTGTTGACGTTGTTGTCTCCTCTCATGACTCAATTCATTCTGGGTATACATCGCACGCCCTTGTAACATTATGAAATCGATTAGCCGCTTGTTCGTTATCATTTTCATGGCATTCGGATCGGTACGTTTGCGTAAATAGTTGAAGCAACAGGTTCTACAAGGAAAAATAAAGGGGAATTGTAGACGGTATATCATGGACTTATTGAGGGGCGTGTAAAATACACTCACCTGAAATGTTTAGTTCCACAAGCACTGGCACACTCATTACCACAAGAATCGCATGGTATGGCCGATGAGGTGAAAATCTGCATGAATATTACACCTTCAAAGAATTGAAATATTATTTAAGATGATATAATTTTTGATATGAAATATATATATTAAGAATCTATGTAACAACAAAAAAATGGTGTTCCTCAAAATTCAAAATCAAATCGTATATATCTGTGTAAAAATGCGGCTAAATTACGAAAAGTCCGAAGGAGAGGGGTATTATAACTCCGACTGGAATATTTTGAGGTTCCAAAAGGAAAAAAGGGGCATTCTTCAAATATTAGAACTAGCCTATGATTATATAATGCATAGGAATCGTGACTCCCATATTCCCATCAATAAGAAATATTTTCAGCCGGTTTTCATAATACTTCTAAAAATAGTACCGAGCCGCACCTTCGATTCGCTGATCAAATGTATGGCTCGACAGATAGCATCCTATCGGAGTAATTCAGTGGATGTATAATTGAAACGCCAATAGTATTAGATGTAAGTTGATACGATGATTCCAACGACGAAAATGTCGAAGTTTCGCATTGGAAACCCCATAAAGTTATATGAACAACAAAATTATATGTTGTCGATTTAGCCACAATTATTCCGAAAACATCTATCGACAACGCCGACTGACACTTTTTTATACCCTCCAACATAGTATGGAGGGTATATAAATTTTGTCATTCCATTTGTAACTCATCGAAATATTAATTTCCGACCCTATAAAGTATATATATTCTTGATCAGGGTAAAATTCTAAGACGATCTAGCCATGTCTGCCCGTCTGTTTTAATCACGCTACCTTCTGAAGGAGTTGAGAGTCGTCTTTTATCTGCAGGAAGGTCAAGTTCGAAGATGGGCTATGTCGGTCCACGTTTAGGGATAGCCCCCATATAAGAACTCCTTCCAATTTTCGATATTTTGGGGTTCTTGAGCGCGCTTTTCAACCGAATTCGCTGAAATTTGGTACATTGGGTTCTTTTTGGGTACCAAATGTCTCCACTAATTATATAAATTAACCGATATTATAAATATCGATCCACTTTTTCTGGTACCCCCCCATATAAGGGCACCCTCAATTTTTGGTATTTTTTGGGTTCTTGAGCGAGTTTGTCAATCGAATTAGCTGTAATTTGGTATTTTGTAGTCGCATAAGGTAACAAATCTTCCTACAAAAATTATTAATATTTACCGCCTTTTAGGAGTAGTTCCCATATAACCCCCTTCTTATATTAAAATAGTTAGCTGATTAGTTCCATGTGTAGGGGTTGTCCCCATATAGGCGTATTCTATCATAGAATAGGGGATAGTCGTTACTCGAAATAGTCAGTTTTATCCTACAAATTATGGAATTATAAGACGATTCAGCATTCCGCTTTCTAAGGAAATCGTTTTAAAAACCCGAACCTGACGATAATGAAATATATCGGCCAAAATTTAGGCATCTCCCCCATATAATTATCCGTCCTGAAAAAAAGAATTGAGACACGAAGCAAAAAATATTGGGTTCCAAATTGACATATGTCGGTATTAATTAGGCATAGCCCTCATATAATTATAACCCCATATATTCGCTAATTCCTACAATATGTAATCTAACTTTGTAATTTAAATTGCAGTATTTTGAGGATTGTATCTTCTACCATGTGTTATTAGTATCAGTCCACGCATTGGGGTTTTCAATAAAAATTGCTGAAATTTGTATTTGGTGTACAAAATGGTTTAGATAAACCGGATTGTAGAATTATCGGTATAGGTTGACTTTTTTGAATGTTCCTTATATTTTTTTCATTTCAAGTGTCTGCCAATACCTATGGTGAAGGGTATCCAAAGTTCGACCCAGCCGAACATAACGCTTTTTCACTTGTTACTTCTTAAAAATTTTTTTTGTCATACTTACAAAACAACAGCACATGAAAATGCACCTTATAATGCATTTTTTCTTTGGATTTACTATCACTCATCGGAACTCCAATATCCAGTAAATTCATTCACAATTTGTAAATTTATTTTTGTTTTTTTTACAATATTTTTATTTTTTTTAATCACAGACTCCAAAGACAACTAAACTTCACAAAAAGATTTCTTACACTACTGCTCCCAGTCAAAGGTGAAGTGATAAAGACTGAAACCCTGAAAATCGCTGCTTTTATATCCTTGAAGATATTGTCAATATTTTCCTTCAAAGGCAACACCAGGAAGAAAGTCATCGAAGCATGCACAAATAAGTTTTTTATTTATGCATACAAATGTACATTGTGGATGGCATCATGTTCAGGACATTATATCAACCCACATTGTTTTGGCTACTGACCATGTTCTTATAACCCTTTTCGTTGTTTCATTTTTTATTTCCAAACACTTGCATAGAATTTTAAATATTTTCTTTATTTGTGTACGACGCACTTCTTCTTTGCACACTACAACGGCAACAGGTGGTGTTCAAACTTTTAAATCATGTTCAGATTTATAATCGGCTAACAAAGTTGATCAATAACTTTTAATGTGAGGAATATTTTTTATGAAATTGTTGGTGGATTAAGGTGACAGGGTGTGATAATAATTTTGAGATAGCCGAATATTCGTGACACTTCTTGAATTGTAATGAAAATATAATAATGGCAATATCTTCATTCAGTTTGCACTTGAAAAATCAAGGAGCTTCAATAACACTTTCTTATTTTACCAATCATTCTAAATAATCGTTTTATAAGAGGATGAATTACAGTCGACCATACATACTCACAACACTACAATTGCATCCTTTATGAACATCAACAATATGCATTATGACAATGGTCATTTGCATCTTGGAAAACATCTTTCTGTGGCTGTCATTTCTATTCAAATATCCTCACATGTAGAAAGATAAAAGAACAAAAAAATGTATTCTTAAAACCTTTTCATTCAAAATTTCAGTCACATGTTTTATTCTAGTCTCTAGATTTATTCTAAAGTTTTCCAAAAGAAACATAACATCCGAAACTTGCAAAATTTGTTCAACAGGCATGCTAATGAAGCAATAATACCACAACCAATATAATTCAACTGTGTCTGAAGTAGGACTTCTACATAAAGTCATTTATGTTACGTATATAAAACGTTTTAGACGTTCGATCGATACGAGGAGCGAATATCGATTCGGACCATTTCCTTGTGGCAGCCAAGGTTCACACCCGTCTTAATGTGGCAGCAAAGGTGCGATCTAATGCAACACGTAAACTCGACGTCGAAAAGCTGAAAACACAACAGATAGCATAAGCCTAATGCGTTCAATTTACCCAACTGTTTGACGAAAGCACTTCTTTTCCCGATAATAATACAGAAGCACAATGGCAGAGAATTGCCCACTACCTACAAATTGCAGCAAAAGTAACACTTGGGGTCCAAAGACCACCATCAAGAAACCCGTGCTACGATCAGGAGTGTCGTAATGCTACTGAGGCGAAAAACGCAGCGTATATGGCAACGCATGGTCAGTAGCATGCACCAGCTGATTTGTACAATTTGGCTAGAGGAATGCGTGCAGGTCGTGTGACCTGTTCAACATCCATCTTGAAATGATCACACGAGATGATAATGTGAACAGATATAGCACTAAGTACACTAAACAGCATATGTTACTCGCCTACGCCGACGTCATCGACATGATGGGTCGAACATTACGAGCGGTAAAAGCTACATTTGAACGAATTGAGAAGGAGTCTGCCAATGAGGGATTGGCAGTAAAAGGTGAAAAGACCAAGCTGATGGTGTCAACGCGCAAGACGTCCAGTACACTTGGGCCAACTGAGGAACTTAAAAATATATACATATATACTCTGTACCGCCATAAACAAAACTAATAACATCATCTTTTAAATCCGTAGGAGAATAGTGTTGGCCAACAGATGCTACTATGGTCTGAGTAAGCAACTCAAAAGCAAGGCCACCTCTCGTTAGACCAAACTCACACTCTACAAGACGCTGATACTACCCGTGCTATTATATGGATCTGAAGCATGGGTACTTGCGCAAGCAGATGAGCCAGCTCTTGGAGTGTTTGAGAGAAAAATTCTCCGGAAGATCTATGGGCCGATCTGCGTCGATGGTGAATATCGCCGTCGAATGAACCATGAGCAATACCATCTACTCTCGGACATCGACATAGTCAGACGGATCGAGCTGAGTTGGCTGGGCCATCTTGTGAGAATGGATGAAGATGTTCCAGCTCAAAAGGCACATAAAAACGAGCCAAGTGAACGTAGAAGGGGAAGGCCACGAATCCGATAGAAAGATCAAGTAGAAGGCAACATCTCGGAGAATGGTCTGTCAATTTAGAAATAACTGAATATAGAAGTTCTACATAAAGTCCTTTTTGTCACCTATAGAAAATCGGTATTATATCTGTTGAGCATTTATTGATGCGTTAAGGACCTATATGGAGCGATACCTCCTCTTGTTACATGTTAATGCTCTTTTAGGAAGATATAAGTTTGGGGAAAAAATCCATTATTTTTTCGGCAGATGGCTGTACTGATAGATTTCTCAATTTCAGATTTATGCTAGTTGAAAGAATGACATTTCTCAATAAAAAAATTAGTTTGTTGTTGCTGTTTGCTGTTGCAGGGTGTTAAAAAATGGAAGTGAACAAAGAGACAATTCGCTACATTTTACAGTTTTTCTTTGACAAATGCGAAAATGCAATCCAAGCGGATAAAATTGTGAATGGTGTTCCGATACTGTAACAGCCAATTATGTGTAATTTTGGTTTCGTGGATTCCGTTCAGGAATTTTTGATATTAAAGATGCACCTTGCACAGGTAGGCCGGCCGTGGAAAATGTCGATAAAATCGACGAAATTACCTTAAAAATGGCAACAAATCATGCAACAAAACGGTGCATTTTTAGCCCAAATCGGACATTCCGAAGCACGTTAAATAAAGTCCTTTAGTTCATATAAAAATAATGGATTTCTTTTCCCCCAAACCAATATTTAATTTGAAGAATCTCTCTAACCCTTGGTGTATTCTCCTAATTTGTGGGGGCTTCCGAAAGAAAGAATGATATATCATAGATATATCATCTGTATTTCGTTCGAATATTGATATACAGTGCCGGTCACGAAATTAGCACACACCAGAAGGGAGGAGTTAATCAGAACACTCCTCCTTCTTCGAGTTTTTGTTTATTTTTATAAATATTTATCGATCTCTAGTTAAGTAGTGTTGGCGGTTTATTTGGGATACCATTTGTATTTTGTTTTTGGAAATAGTCAGACTGAATCCAGTTTGTTGTTTTCATAAAAAACAACTATTTATTAGTGGGGAATGTATGGAATTGTTTGCCGAGGGTAAGGCAGGGAAGACTATAGTTTCGGATCACGCCACTGATCCTCATCAGTTCCCTTAGGCAAACAATGCCATACATTCCCCACTAATAAATATAAATCAAGCCGTCATGCCGATGAACCCCTTTTTATACCCTTCACCACACTGTGGTACAGGGTATTATGTCTTTGTGCATATGTTTGTAACAGACAAAAATAATCGAGATAGACCCATGGTTCCTTTTGAGAATATGCATAGAATCACTTTCTGAGTCGATTTATGCATGTCCGTCCGTCCGTCCGTCCGTCTGTAGATGTAAAATTGTAAACAAAGTACAGGTCGCATTTATGATCCGATCGCTATATATCTTTCGATTTGCACGAAAATTGGCACAGCGTAATGAATTAGGTCTAGAATGATGTGTGTAAAATTTCATAAAAATCGGTTCAGATTTAGATATAGCTCCCATATATATCTTCGTCCGATTTAAGGTAAATTGTGTACCAAAGTCCCTATATATCTTTCGATTTGCACGAAATTTGGCACAGCGTAATGAATAAGGTATAGACTGATGTATGCCAAGTTTCGTGAAAATCGGTTCAGATTTAGATATAGCTCCCATATATATCTTCGTCCGATTTAAGGTAAATGGTGTACCAAAGTCCCTATATACCTTTCGATTTGCACGAAAATTGGCACAGCGTAATGAATTAGGTCAAGAATGATGTGTGTAAAATTTCATAAAAATCGGTTCAGATTTAGATATAGCTCCCATATATATCTTCGTTCGATTTAAGGTAAATTGTGTACCAAAGCCCCTATATATCTTTCGATTTGCACGAAATTTGGCACAGCGTAATGAATAAGGTCTAGAATGATGTATGCTAAGTTTCGTGAAAATCGGTTCAGATTCAGATATAGCTTCCATATATATTTTCGTCCGATTTAAGGTAAATTGTGTACAAAAGTCCCTATATATCTTTCGATTTGCACGAAATTTGCCATAGCATACTGAATTAAGTCTAGAATGATGTGTGCAAAGTTTCGTGACTATCGGTCCAGATTTAGATATAGCTCCCATATATATTTTCATCCGATTTAAGGTAATTGGTGTACCAAAGACCCTATATATCTTTCGATTTGCACGAAATTGGGCATAGCTTACTGACATTTGAGTCTGTAATAATTTGTGCTAAGTTTCATGAAAATCGGTTCAGATTTAGATATAGCTCCCATATATATTTTCGCCCGATTGTAGGTAATTGGTGCACCAAAGTCCCTGGAAATCTTTTCATTTGCACGAATTTTGGCATAGCGTACTGAATTAAGTCTAGAATGATGTTGCAAAGTTTCGTGAAAATCGGTTCAGATTTAGATATAGCTCCCATATATATTTTCGTCCGATTTTATGTAATTGGTGTACCAAAGTCCCTATATATCTTTCGATTTGCACGAATTTTGGTATAGGGTACGTTGGTCAGCTAAGTACTTTGCGTTGTTACGAGAGACATTTGGGTTTGAAAGGTTTTTTGTATAGAAGCAATAGCTTCTGGGGAGAATATCCCAACAAAAAACTAAGGTAACTGATGAGGATCAGTGGCGTGATCCGAAACTATAGTCTTCCCTGCCTTACCCCTGGCAATCAATGTCATACATTCCTCACTAATAAATAGTTCTTTTTTATAAAAACAAAATACAAATGGTATCCCAAATAAACCGCCAACACTACTGAAGTACTGAATTAAGGGAACCCCCCCATTCTCGATTTTATTTTTTCAAGATTTTCAATGGGCTGGTAAATCAATACCAATGCTTGTTAAGGTTTGTAACTTTACACATATACAATTGAAGATTTAAAAGAGAAGAAAAATAATTTACAACAAAATTTTGTTATTGTTTTGTTGTTGTTTTTTGTAATTAAAGAAAAGTCCTTATTTTTGATGGCGGGCATGATAACTCCTCACTGGAACATCGGAATCCGAAAATTCCAACGGTGTTAGAAAGAGTACATGTCTGGCTCTCGTATGAACTAGGATTATTGACTTCGCTCTAAAATTAACAAAATGGTGGACCTTTGAAAAAATATTTTTGGAAAATCGCCGATTTTTGACCAAAAACCAAGTTAAAAAATAAGGAAGATCTTCACCGATTGGCTTTATCCTAGTTCATACCAGAGCTATACACTCCCAGAGAAACGTTGCAAAATTTGGAACCGATTGGATTATTAGTTTTTGAGTTATCGTGCCCGCCATTCGCAAAAAAATGTTTAGAGAAAAACGCGTTTAAAGTTTGAGAAGCCCTTCAGCCGTCACTTGATGTGGACACAATAAATCGGATATATCTTCAAGAGTTCTTGAGATTTTCACTTGAAATTTTGTAGAGACATTCCTTAATCAGTGTAGATTCGAATTATGTCAACAAAAATTTTGACCCCGAGAATGGGGGGGTCCCCTTAAGTCTAAAATGATGTTGCTAAGCTGGATACATATGTAGAATATACCCAAAGTGGTGAAGGGTATCATATAGTCGGCCCAGCCCGACTTTACTACTTTCCTTACTGGTTGTATATGTGAGAATGACTAAGTGTATGGCAAACTCTTCAATCACTATTCCAAAAAATCGATCTTTGTCCCAAAAAATGCATTTTGAGTCGTAAATTCAGTTGTTTTTTATTCCGTCACAATTTTTTTATTTTTGTACACAAAATTATTTACTGACAACTTTCAAAATGAATATTATTCACCAGATTGATAGGTGTTCATTTTCAAAATCAAAACTATTTTGATGTTCTTCATGCATTCCCAGTTGTTCAATGAATAGAAATTGTCTGCTATTGTATAGTTATATGGCTAGTTCCTATGTTCCCTAGTTACTTTATGCCCAAAAGTGGCACACAAAATAGATTATTGACTTCATTTGTTGATTGAAAAAGCTGTAGTAATCTGTAGTTACTGGTAGTGCAAAATGTAGTGAATCGACAAACAAAACAAAAAAGGAATTGTCATTTTCTTCAGACTTTTTGTAATTTTCAGAATTGTGGAAGCAAAAATTTTCAAAAATATTCTTTTAAGCATATATAAGTCATATATATCTACGATATACAAGATAAAGTGCCGTTGAATTAAAAGTCTCGGAATCTTAAAAAAAAACATATGACGAATTTTGGGTAAGTTTTGGTATTGCAACACAATAAATATATATGTACGTAATATTTCAACATTATTATCTTAGAGATTTTCAATAGATGTCACTCCAGAAGAATCCAACAGATTGAGAAAATAATTAAATGAATAGGTAAATATTCTCCAAAAGACCCATATCTTTATTTATATTTTGTTATTTTCTGTTTGATGATTCAATATTTCGTGATGAGAACGGATGTTAAAAGCGGTCAAGAAACAAAAAATGCAAATGTCAATATGGCGGCGTAAATATTCTGATAAAATTAAGCAAAACATAAACTATGTATATAAATTATGAAATAAATAAGAAATACATTTCCCGTATAACATTTATATTTTCAATTTTCCAAACTGTTATAATAGCCAATTTGCTATATATTTGTCACTAGGAATAATACTTAACAATGGTATCTAGCTAAAGGGGACAATTGACTTCCCCAATGACATACCCATGTTAAATTCACTAGTCTAGGGCATGATGTGGTAACTAGTGGTAGTTACAGGTAATTAGTAAAATAACTAGTTTATAACCAGTTACTCGAACTACTGGGTTGTGTGTGTCACACATACATAAATAAACTTTCAAAAAGTAACACATACTATGATAAATGCTGTACGGCATGATGTATAATGTATGGGGCCCTTTACAGATTTTTTTTAAAATTTTTCTTCTAAAAAATATTCATCAGACTTAATTTATTAACACGAAGTAGTTTTTTTGTATATATTTTTCAATATCAACGACATTTAAGTTAAAAATTCCAAGATGGGCTAATTAGGTGTCCCTCTCAAATTTGACTTCTTTCATAAATACCGTTATATATCAGAAATTTCCCGTGTTAATTTTCTGTTCTCACACTTAATCGATCTAGCACAGTACACCTAAGCGTTTGAATAAAAAAATATTTAAAAATATTCCAAACGATTCGAGGGTTAACCAGAACACTCCTCCCTTCTGGTGTGTACTAATTACGTGACCGGCACGGTATATTTAATTTTGCGGAAAACACATTTCTAATCGACATTTGCTTTTAAAGGGTTCTGAAATTTTGCACAGATAGGATATATCGGTCTACATTTAGACATAGCTCCCATATAAGGGTCCCCCTCAAATTTTCGGTATTTTGGGGTTCTTGAGTTTTCCAAACGAATCCGCTGAAACGTGGCATATAGGGTTTTTATTGGGTACCAAATTTCTCCACGAAAAATTATAAATATAGGTCCACTTTTTCTGGTAGACCCCATATAACGATAGCCCCCGGGGGTTTTGTTCGTATTTTTCCTCCAAATTGGCTCTAATTTATTATTTTGACTTCTTAATAGGTACTACAGGAGGTGATGCAAATGTGGTATACCCATTTGTTTTTAGATTGCCAAATTTTTATTTTTTATCCGATTAAATTGAAAATTTACACTTAACATGCTACATGTGTTGTCTTCCCATGTATCAATTTGAAAATAATATTATTCTAACAATTTAAGAGATATTTGAGAAAATATTTGAAATCCCATAAAAAGTGATTTTAAAAAAGTGCAGGTAATGTGGTATACCACATGATGTTAATGTGGTATAGTATAATTTTCACTTCCAATTGATATCTTATATAATTTATCGTTTTTAATGAATGCGAATTAGCTCGAGATTTATGTCTGTTAAGATTTTTAACGGATACGTTGAGTGCAACTTTAATTTTTATTATATAATAATGTCTACACATGGCAATATTTAATTTTTGTATGGAGAAGTTGTTAAAGCTCATAGCCTTTGTTTTTCATCCCTGTGATTCATGGTAGACTCTCGTAGAGTACAAATGTTTCACATAGTAATGAGATTTTGTATAGTGCTGGCCTTTTTTCATGCAGAATCAAGGTATACCACATTACCTACACTTGTGTTTACTGAAGAAATGTCTAGTTTTTTTTCCAAATTGGTGATTATGTAATGCAATCGCGCATATTATTTGATTTTTAGTTCATACTGATTATTTTAATGCTTTAGTAATAAGGATTAAAGTACATCCGTAAAACAAAAAATTATTTTTAAACTTCAACCGAAAAAAAGTCAATTTCATGAAAAATTTAATTTTTGGTACTGACTCTCAACGTGATTTAAATAAATTAAACAGGTCATTGCTATCTTATTTTTTTGAGAACAGCAAACTATAGAAAATGTTTCAGTTATTCTAAAATTTTCAGTTTACAAAAAAAGTGACTATACCACATTACCAACCTATACCACATTTGCATCACTTCCACTAATCTCTCCACAAAAAATTAATAATATAGGTCAATTTTTCGGATGGATCCTAAATAAGCTTAGCCCGAGTTCGCTGCAATTTGGTATTTTGTAGTCGTATATGGTAACAAATCTCCCTACAAAAAACCAATAAGGAAAGTTCCAAAGTCGGACGGAGCCGACTATATGATACCCTTCGCCACTTTCTGTACATACAAAATATGTTAATGTCTACAATATCCTGTAGATAGAACAGACATATAATCTTTGGAGGACCATTGAGATGAAATCGGGCGAAATTAAATGTGCTATCTAGATAGATATTTGAACCAATTGAAAAAACCCATACACATACCATTCTGAAATCAATGAAAAATTGCATGTCAAATGGGCAGACTTGTATTCTTTGGTGTACCATTTGTATGAAACGGAGTATGAGAGCTATATATAAACACATGGACCTAATTGAGCAACCCTTGCATGCACCATTTATTTTTTGTTATTACTATAAACTCAATTTAATACCCTCTGTGAAATTTCATGTAAATCGAACAAACATAGGCTGCACCATTTACATAAAATCGGACGAAAATATATATAAGACCTATATATAAATCTGAACCAATTTCAACAAACCTTATCACACATCATTTTTCCTCAATTGCATTTGCTATGCAAAATTTTGTCCAATCGAACAAATATAAGCAGTTTGGTGTATCATTCACAAAAAATCGGACGAAACTATATATGGGAGCTATATCTAAATCTGAACCAATTTTTTCACATTTCAATAGGTTTCGTCCTTGGGCCAAATAAGTGAACTGTGCCAAATTTCATCCCGTGTATTATGTCTTTGTGCATATGTTTGTAACAGGCAAAAGGAATCGAGATAGATGGTTCCTTTTGAGAATATGCATAGTATCACTTTCTGAGTCGATTTATGCATGTCCATCCGTCCGACTGTCCGTCCATGTATTTTTGCGAACAAAGTAGAGGTCGCATTATTGATCCGATTTGGATGAAATTTGGCATTTGAATTAGGTCTAGATTGATATATGCCAAGTTTTGTAAAAATCGGTTAAGATTCAGATATAGTACCCATATATAGTTCCGTTTATGTAATTAGTGCACCAAACTCCCAATATTGATCCGATTGAGACAAAATTTTGCACAGAGTACTGAATTAGGTCGCGATTGATGTATGCGAAGTTTTGTTGGATCGGTTCAGATTTACATATAGCTCCTATATACAGTTAGCAACCGTCCATTTTTATATAACACCATACATTTTTTGCTCGATTTCATACAAATAATTGACATTCAATTTTTCATAAATATCAGGATGGTATGTGTAGACGTAGTTTTAATTTAGTTAAAATATATATGTACTTCACAAAGTTAATTTCGCTCGATTCCATTTCAATAGTCCCCCAAAGTTGCTATGTCTATTCTATCTACAGGATATTGTACATTTGAGCATCTCTTGTGTGTACCCAAAGTGGTGAAGGATATCATATAGTCGGCCCCGTCCGACTTTTGAATTTTTTTTTTTTTTTTTTTTGTTATTTAACTCAAGCTGCCTTATTATTGTACCACGGTTGTAACCCATAGACGTGGCAACATAATTGCTTCCTGTTGTGCCCCTTGCTCTACTTTATCCCTGATAGACATGTCTTGTACAGTTTATCCATCTATTCACTAGCATATGTCTATGGATAAGCGTTTAGGCGCCGACATTGCTGAATGTCCCATGATATCAATGTGTACATTTTCTTGTCATTTTTCTGAGCCCCCCTTTTCCATGTGCCTGTAGTTTATATTGAATATGTTGCTCTTTTTAATCATCATTTGTATCGATGTCTTCGGTGCGAATTGTCCACATCATCATCCACCATTATCTCGGTTTTCATTTTGTTCATACTTTTTGTAATTTCGGTGCAATTATCAACCAGTAAGGAAAGTAGTAAAGACGGACGGGGCCGACTATATGGTACCCTTCACCACTATGGGTATACTGAACAGGACTAGTAATATGAAATTGGATGAAATAAAATATGTGATATTTATCTAAATGTGAATCTACCTAGATCTATCCATAAACATGTCATTCGTTTGTTACAATGGGACAAAAGTATGTAAATCGACTTCAAACAAATATAAATAGGTCATCCGTTGGGCTATATCTGTATTTCTAGAAAACGCAACTACGTAATTATATGCTCAATTTTGTAAGTTGTGCAAAATTTGATGTCAATCTGACTAACATGAGGAGTTTGATACCCAATTTACTTGAAATCGGGCGAAAATATATATGGAAGCTTTATCCAAATATTAAGCGATTTCAAACTTGTCACAGGTTAGGTTATACTAATTTCAGAACGTTTTGTTCCTATTGGTTCCTTTGTGCGTCAATTACTTAAAATCAATCTATAATAAAAGGGAGCTATATCTAAATCTAGGCCGATTTTCACGAAACAAGGCAGATATCACTCTAGGCTCAATTCAGTACGTTATGCCAAATTTCGTGCAAATCGAAGGATATATAGGGACTTTGGTGCACCATTTACATGAAATCGGACGAAACTATATATTGGAGCTTTATCTAAATCAGGACCGATTTTCTCAAAACTTGGTAGACATCACTCTAAGCTCAATTCAGTACGTTATGCCAATTTTCGTGCAAATCGAAGGATATATTGTGACTTTGGTGCACAATTTACATGAAATCGGGCAAAACTATATATGGGAGCTATATCTAAATCTGGACCGATATTCTCGAAACTTGGCAGACATCACTTTAGGCTTAATTCAATACGTTATGCCAAATTTCGTGCAAATCGAAAGATATATAGGGACTTTGGGGCACCATTTACATAAAATCGGACGAAACTATATATGGGAGCTATATCTAAATCTTGACCGATTTTCACGAAACTTGGCAGACATCATTCTAGACCTAAATGATTAGGCTGTTCCAAATTCCGTGCAAATCGAAAGATATATAGGGACCGTTTACATTAAATCGGTTAAATATATATGGGAGCTATATCTAAATCTGAACCGATTTTTCCCAATTTCAATAGGGTTCGTCCTTGGGCCAAACAAATGAGCTGTGCCAAATTTCATCCAATTCGGATCATAAATGCGACCTGTACTTTGCTCACAAAAATACATGGACAGACAGACGGACGGTCGGACATGCATAAATCGACTTAGAAAGTGATTCTATGCATATTCTCAAAAGGAACCATGTGTCTATCTCGTTTCCTTTTGCCTGTTACAAACATATGCACAAAGACATAATACCCTGTACCACAGTGTGGTGAAGGGTATAATTATGCCTGGAAATCCTTCTTGCTAAGATTTGAATCACTTTTCAAAATACTTATTTATTAACTTCTTTTAATTAAAAAAAAATAAATATTGATTGCAGCTTTAAAAATATAGATGACTATGATAACAGATTATAGAAATAGAAGACAGACAGAGGACATAAATTTTATAGATGACATCCAGTTGAAATAGATGATGAACATTAAGTACATGCCATAGATTTACCATCCGCTAATTTAAATTTTGTTGATATTTGATATTCCAACATCTGTTTAATTTTTTAAATTGTCGACAAAAGCTAACAATGTTCCTTACATTTGCATTTATTATTTGCCTCCTGGTTGTACCTGCCCAGTTAGATTGCGGCTGTAACAAGTTAGACAGACAAGATACTGCAGAGAAAACCGGTAAAGATTTCCTTGACGTCGTTAAGGTAGATAATGACGTTGTATCAAGTGAAGATTCCAAAGTATGCCAACAAAAGGCAAGGACGAATAATCAACACTATAGAGATTATTATCCGGAACCAAATTATGAAGATATGGCTCTAATACCGGGTGGAAAATATTTAATTGGTACCGATGAACCACACTTCCTCCAGGATCATGAATCGCCCGAGAAATTAGTGGAAATCAAAGATTTCTATTTGGATAAATATGAAGTGTCAAATCAAAAGTTCCGAGAGTTTGTCAAGGCAACAAAATATGTTACGGAAGCGGAGAAATTTGGCGATAGTTTTATTTTCAAGAGTTTATTAAGTGCCGATGAACAAATCGAATGGGAAGACTATCGTGTTGCTACGGCACAGTGGTGGTATAAAGTGAAAGGTATTACATGGCGACATCCTATGGGAAGGGGTACCAATCTAAACGGTCTGGAAAATCATCCTGTTACACACGTTTCCTGGAATGATGCTGTGGCCTATTGTAAATGGGCTGGTAAAAGATTACCTACTGAGGCCGAATGGGAAGTTGCTTGCCGAGGTGGTAAAAAGAAAAAACTATTCCCATGGGGAAATAAGTTGATGCCTAAAGGGGAACATTGGTGAGTTAAATAGAGTATTGTATATATATGTTTAAATATAAGGTGTGTTCAACTGCACTAAGTAAGGTGTGTCGACAGCACTAAAAATATTCATTTCAATTGCAAACAATTTTTAATAGTATTGTAACGAAACCATACTATATTGAGATCTTTTGATCGCTAGATAGCCTAGCCAAGACTTTCCGTAGTATAATAGTATAATCCTAATCCAACGTTAGTCCTACATTAATTAAAGTAAGACATCATATAGTCATCTTTGAGGTCGGAGTTTCCTAAATCTATAGGGTGTTCTAAATGCAGAATTTCTTTTATAAAAATCAGTTTTGGACTTCTATAAAAAATATTTCATTCGCGTGTGATTGATATTCCTGTGAGACATATCTCAAGGCAATGCTATCTTCTTTAAAGCATTTTCAAAGATATGGGGTTGTCCACATTAGACTCATAGTCCAGATAGTCATAATCCAATGTTTTGGCGCATTTTTTTTTTTAATTCGATTAAATATGTGAACAAAAACTAAAATAAAATTATCAAACAATTGCAGGTTAAATATTTGGCAAGGTGAATTCCCGGATGGAAATACCAAAGAAGATGGCTACGAAACCACCTGTCCAGTTGATAAATTCCCACAAAATGTCTATGGGCTGTGTAATATTGTCGGTAATGTATGGGAATGGACACAAGATTTATGGACGCCGGGTGATACTAGTGCAAATCCAAATCGTGTGAAAAAGGGCGGATCCTATCTATGTCACAAATCCTATTGTTATCGTT